>NC_000070.6:124302380-124459880 GCF_000001635.26 Mus musculus | reverse complement strand
TGGGGTGGGGTGGGGTGGGGAGAGGCACAGCATGCTCCAGTCCGGTCAGGATGGATGGTGTACCTATCTCAGTGGCCTTGGTTGCCAGCTAGCTGAAGCCAAGACTTTCAGCTGGGGGTTCCCTGTGAAGTAGACAGGGGCTTTTTCAGTGGAGCAGTGCTGACCAGAACATTCCTGTGTGTGACATAGGGGGGTCTTCCCAGCCAGGAAAGCCATGCCGTGCTTCAGATCCAGATAGCTCATCCTAGGTAGTGCCTTCCAACAGATGGGTTTTCCCTATCATGTCTGGTAGCCTGGGAAAGGGGTAGCTTGGCAGGCCACATGGCTCACCGGACAGGTTCATGTGTGTGTTTATGTAGAGCTGTACTTATGTGAACACACGTACCCCTCCATGTACCTCTACCCATAGAACTGAAGCTAAGAATAATGCTTGCGACTTACATTTCTCAGAAACTTGGACCATCAGTACACCCTAGTGTACTGACTGGAGTATACATCAGTGTGTCCGTCCTTGGGGGACAAGAGGTCAAGACTCCGCCACTTTTAACTCTTTCAGAAGACGTACGTGCATATCACTCAGTGCCTCCATTCCTAGAGTGACAGCCCAGGCGTGATTCAGGACAGAGCTTTCTCTGGTCCCTCTTGGTTTTTCTGTCACTACAAAGTGGCTCAGAACAGGAAACATCTCCTGGCCAAGGCATTCTTCAAGGGTAACCTGTGGAGTTGCTAAGAGAGGAAGGGAGAGCAGGAAGAGCCAGGCCTTGGGATGTCCACAGTGGGGGACACCCAAGGCCCACAGTGAGGAATGTCTATATTAAGGAATGCCCACAGTGGGGGGTGTCCATAGTGGGGCATGTCTACAGTAAGGGATGCCCACAGTGGGAGACATCGTTCTTGTATGACAGCTTTCCTAGCTGTAATGGGAACTTGGGTTTTCAGTGTTCACTGTGTGCCTGGAACTGTTCAAGAGAACCCAGATTGCTGAAGTCACCTGCCCAAGCTCGCTCATCCCAGTGAGTAGCAGGATAGGGATTTGGGCGGAGTACATCGTAGTGGAATGGATTTAGAATGTCTCTCAAGGATGCATGTGTTCGACACTTGGTCCCCAGCTGGGAGTAAGGCTGGAGGTGGAGTCTGGAGGGAGTGGATCATAAAGACAGACCTGGAGGTGGAGCCTTAGCTTGGCCGCACTTCTTGTCCCTGTCTGATTCTGGACCCTGGGTATGATGTGCCCAGCCCCCTCACACTCCTGATGCACCCACTTGAGTTATGAGTCAAAACGAGCCCTTCCTCTCCATAGCTGCTGGTTATCATATGCTTGGTTCCAGCAATGGGATCTATGAAGTCTGCTCTCTACAGTAACTTAGCCCCTGGGGCTCCGATCACATGGAGGGTTCAGCCACCAAATCTCTCCTTCTATGACTTGTGAGATGGCCGACTCATTTCCCACACTGCTGCTGCCTGAACTCTCGTGGCTCCAGGAGGACAGTGTGTGAGGCCTCCAGCCCCCTACTTGTCTATCACAGCCTGTGGCAGATTCTGTAAGGAGGACCTGCTTGTTGGGTCCCTCATGCTACTGACACAGCATGAGACGGAAGGGGGTGTGAGGAGGCCTTAGGCTCACCTGCTTTGTGGAGTCTCAGAGGAAAGCAAACAAAGATGTCAGAGAGAGAGAGAGGGAGGGGGAGGGGGAGGGGAAGGGAGGGAGGGGGAGAGAGAGAGAGAGAGAGAGAGAGAGAGAGAGAGAGAGAGAGAGAGCCGTAAAATCAAAGAAAAACCTACTCACCTCTCAGACAGTGACCCAGATGGTTTCAATAGTAAAGGAGAATGAGAGTATGTGAAGTCCTGCCATTTTCGCCATCACAAAGCTTTGGGAACACAGCATGGCTTCCCCAGGATGTGTGTGTTAGACCCTGCACAGTAAAGGCTTTGGAGTTCTTCAGAGTCTGTGCCTACAGTTTATACAAATTCTTCTACCACACTTACATATACATGCACACACACACACACACACACACACACACACACACACACACACACACACACACACACACACACACGGCCAGTGAGATAGGACTACTGTGCAGAGCAGTGGTGGTACATGCGGATTTCTGAGTTCAAGGCCAGCCTGGTCTACAAAGTGAGTTCCAGGACAGCCAGGGCTACACAGAGAAACCCTGTCTTGAGAGAGAGAGAGAGAGAGAGAGAGAGAGAGAGAGAGAGAGAGGGAAAATGAGAGATAGGACTGCTGGTCTGTGACAGTGCAATCTCTTTCCATCAAGGTAGAAAATAAATCCAAAGTGAAATTTCTAAAAGCTGAGGGGTGAGCGGGAGTCCTTGAGGTAGAACCTGACACATGAACTCTGGTGTGTGGCTTTTCCCTCTCTTTCTCTACAGAAAAGTTACTGATGTTTTTCTTCCCTTCCCTCCTTCCCTACCCCCTCCCTTCCCACCCTCTCTCTCCTCTCTCTCATTCTTCCTTCTCTCTTCTTTCCTCTCTCTTTCCCAAACGTGGCAGACTACTTCTATCTGCCTTCTAACTGCCAGGTCACACTAGGTCAGATCTACTGGTCCCATAGAAGGATGTGCTTCTGAGCAGCTCTGTCCAGTGAGAGATGACTAGGTGAGGCTCTGTAAAGACCTGGAGGAGGGGAGGCCTGGGGCTTGGAGGATGCATGGGTGGGATGTATGCGATGCTTTCTGGGAAGAAGGATAGCACTACAGAGGAGCTAAGGGCAGCATGTGCATTTGGGTAGGTAGAGGCTATGGAAGGCAGCCCGCCCTTTGTCCTGGGAAGCTCTGGTCTGTCTGTGATCCCCTGTGGTAATCTCTTTATTATTAAAATGGGGCCCTGGTATGGGGGGGCCTCAGAGCTTTGGGGACCTTGGTATAGGAAGGAAAGGGCTCTGGCTTTGACTCTTGGACATGAATCAATTCCCTACTACACAGGGAGGGGCTCTCTCCTCTGCTGGCTAACTTCTCCCACGTGCTGCTGTCTACAGTATGCTAGTGCTTATCACTGCAGGACACACAGAATCCACCTATACCTCTTATCATGAGGAGACTCTCGCTGGATTCATTAATAGTTCAGGATTCCCCCAGTTTGACAGCTTCCATAGTCAGGGAGCTAGATTTTCTTGATAGACTCTGATCCTCGAGGGATAGGAAGAGATCACCCCACCAAAGCCCAAAGCCCAGAAGGGCTTAGGCAAAGCCCAGAACACTCTGAGATCTCTGGGACCTGGCCTGAATCTTGTCCACTCTCAGCAGCTTTTGTGTGATGGATGGTCTTATGAGGCCTGCCTTCTCCGAGGTCTGGCCTGGTGGCTCAGGCAGCTGCTTCCAGGGTTCTGAACCTGGCAGCCACTGAGAGAGAAGAGGGCTTTCTGAGCCTGGTACTCCAGAGACGGAAGCAGTACAGAAAGGACAAGAAAGATGGCTTCCTTTGGGACAGCAAGGACGACCCTTTATACCAAATCCATGGTGCACTGTGTGCAAGACCACAGAGGTCTCCAGGGATGGCAGCCCATGTGCAGTGGGGCATGAGGAGTCTCAGGCCCTTCTGCCTCTGGAGTCTGCTTTCCCAAATGTTTCATCAGGAACCTCACCTTCCGGCCCCTTTCCTGGCAGCATCCCAAACTTCCTTTACCCAAGCAAGTCCCACTGTAGATGACAGACATAACGAAGGCCAGTGCCCAGGAAGCCACGTGTCAGCATCTGGGGTTGCAGGGTGCAGGCCCACCAGAGTTAAGCATAGACGCAGGCTGGAGTTCTGGAGTAGAGCTGCCCCTCCCTTCAGCAACAGCACTTCTTTTAAGTCAAATGTTGCCTGGAAGTCATTGCTTCAGCAATTACCTCTGAAACCCATTGTTTCCTCAGCCCCATTAACATGTCAGATCCTGGCAGCAGCTGACGGGGCAAACACCCCTCCGAGGGCTGCAATTCAATTTAAGGATCACCTCCCCTGCACAGGCAGCCTCAGAGCCGGCCCATCTCCAGATTTCACCAAATCGAGAAGAGAGTCTCAGGGCGCAGTTTGATCATGCTGCTTCCTAAATTAAAAACAAAATTGTAAGTGTTAAACATCTTTAACAAGTCATTAAGCCCCAGCCATAATCCAGAAAAAGTCCCTTAATGAGTAATGACATATGTTGTGAGCGCAGTTATCTCCTAATGTTGGATGCTGAGACGGTGTGATGAAATGGCACGGGCGCTCAGAAGGGATGGATCACCACTAATGGCAGGATAATTTGAGGCTGTTGGGCTGAGGACCCTGGAGGGCTGGGAAGGCAGCCTGAAGCTGGGCAGCCGGGCTATCTGGCCTAGCCCAGGGTGGTCCTTAATTTCCACAACCTGTCCTAGCTCCCAGAGGTCCTCCCTTTGCCCGGGGACGCTTTGCCTCCAGACACAGGCTCAGCTCTGCTTCTGGCTGTGCCAGAGATGGATCTGTAAGGTGTGAGAGACAGAAGTCGCCCCCAGTCACTGTCCTGTGGCCATCGATCTTCCCAAGCTCCCCTTAGTCCCTGAGCCTCTGCATAGCTCTGGTAGGCCTGCAGGATACAGCCCCAGATGCTGACATGTGGCTCCCTGGTCGCTGGTCTTTGTTGTATCTGTCATCTACACTGGGGCTTGCTTGGGTAAAGGAGGTGGGGGTTGCTTCCAGGAAACAGGCTCGAACATGAGCTTCCCAAGCTCCGAGTAGTTCCAGTCTTGGCTTCTGCACTCTTTCAGAAGACAGGGATTTCTTCCCAAGGGACTTCCTGGGTCCTTATTGACCACTCTGACTACTGTGCACTCCTCTTTGTGGCCCAGGAGCATCTTCTGCATCCCTGTCTACAGTGTGAGGCTTCTATCAGCTGACTTTGGACTACAGAGTCCCCTATCCTGGATCAGATTCAATTAGGAGCGTGAGGAACAGCCCCCAGAAAATAGGGCTTGCTTTTCCTACTTGGACATCTGTGACCTCAGTCCCACAGTGTCCGTTGGCTGTCACTCACTCTTGGATGTCCTGTTCCTTGTTGGCTTTTGCTTGGGTGTGGCTCTTTACCCACACTGCTCAGAGATCACAGGGCAGGAGCCCTCCTCTAATTGGGCTCCTTGATAGAGATCAGCAGTCTCAGAGAATCAAGAAGTGGATTCTGAGACAAAGCATACCTGAGGGGTATGGGGTTGGGGAGCGATAAAGAAAGGGGAGACAGTGGACAAGAGAGGGGAGGAGACCTGCCAGTTACAGACTGATCCTAGAGGGGCCGCCTGGATCAGAAGTTAGTGAAAGTTGCACACCCAGGTCATGCTTACTTGAGGCAAGCTGCAAGTGCAGAAAGTAGAAAGTACCCTTGACTCCTCTGAAAAAAATCAATCACTTTTTTTTTTGAGACACGGATATGCTATGCAATGGAGGCTAGCCTCGAACTAGCTATATAGGTCAATTTGGTTTTGAATGTGCAACAATTTTCCTGCCTCAGCCTCCTGAATCCTGGGGTTGTAGGTATATGCCACCATGTCCCACTTAAAGTTAACATATAAGATATGTAAAAAAGTTTTATATATATATATATATATATATATATATACACACATATATATACACACATATGCATATACACATATATAAAACCTTGTTCATATTCAACCCCTGTTTATCCCCCATGTTCACCACTCATTGATCCCTCTTTCTTTGATAGTCACTCCCATCTTCTTTGAACACACACACACATACACACACACACCCCACTGATTTCACATAAGAAAACATGCCATATGTCTTTCCTCTTGACCTGTTTCTCATTCATTCATTCAACACATATCAATGGTCACATTCTGCTCTTTATCATTTCCTGTCTGCCAAACAGTGGCAGAGAACGTAACATATGTTTTGCACTGAAAGCACAGCAAGGAAGAGACACAGATACTGCTTTTAGCTTCATTCTCTGAGAGGAGGAACCAAGGCTTGGAGACAACCAGAAAGTGCTTTGTCTGAGGCCATGTGACCAGAAAGCAGAGTCAGGAGATGAACTCACACTTCATGGGCACTGGGCTTCAGGCTCTTAAAGATATGAAGAATGTGAGTGTGTGTGTGTTATATGTGTATGCTGTCTGTGTGTTATATGTGTGTGCTGTGTGTTATATTTGTGTGCTGTGTGTTATATGTGTGTGTTGTATGTGTTATATGTATGTGTGCTATGTACATGGGTATTATGTGTGTGTGTTAGTATGTGTGTATTATGTGTGTATGTTGTGTGTGTGTGTTTTCTCCCCCAAAGCCTTGCTGATACTAATACATTGGTTCTCAAGCTGAAATCATCGCATGTCAGTGTATGCATGGGTAGGTGCAGATACACATGTCAGTGTATGCATGGGTAGGTGCAGATACACATGAGCGTGGTTTCCTGTGGAGAATGGAGTCAATGGTGAACAAGTCAAAAATGCCTTGAGCTCTTTCCACCTTATTTTCTGTGGTAGGGTCTATCACTGGACCTGCAGTGTCTGTTTGGCTAGGCTAGTTGGCCATTGGGCTCCAGGAGTCCACATGTCTTTCTTCTCTGCCCCCTATGCATACTGGGATACAGTGTAGGCCACTGGATCCAGCTTTTTTGTTTTGTTTTGTTTTGTTTTTGTTTTGTTTTGTTTTGTTTTGTTTTTTTGAGACAGGGTTTCTCTGTGTAGCCCTGGCTGTCCTGGAACTCACTCTGTAGACCAGGCTGGCCTCGAACTCAGAAATCTGCCTGCCTCTGCCTCCCGAGTGCTGGGATTAAAGGTGTGCACCACCACACGCCCGGCGGATCCAGCTTTTACATGGGTGTTTGGGACCAAAACTCAGGTCTTCATGACTGGCACTTTACACACTGAGCCACCTTCTGAGTCCTATCTTCCCAAGTAATTTAAAAATTCGTTGGAGCAATCTTGCCCACAGAATGTCAGAATCGGAAGGAAGTGAAGAGAGCTCCTGGTTAGATACGGTACTTTTTTAACAGATGAGGGAATTTGTATGACGTCCCTGACCAATGAACAGTGCTGCCATAGCCATTGGGACTGCCACGATGCAGCAGGAACTGCAACCTCCTGCTTCACAGCGCGACTGTGTGCATGTGAGCGCAGCAAAAGTCCTCACTGTGCAGTTCGCTTAAAAGCAACAGAGCAGCACCACAGGAGAGGATCACTTCCTGATAGTGCATTCAAGATTAGACTTACAGGGGCTTCCTGCAGAGCCCTTTCAATTGACGCCAAGGGGAGCAGCAGTGTCCATCAGTGGCTGGAGGAGGGTGGCCATAGGACCATGGAAGGCCTAGAGAAAGCAGAGCCTGCCTCAAGTCCACAGCTAGTTCTGGATTCTGCCGGGGCTGCCCAACTTCACCTCATTCCTATGTCGTCGTATCCCTTCCCCACACTAGGTTTTAGGTTGGAACCATATCCTTGACCCTTCCCACTCGGTGACCCTCTCAACTCTGTGACCCTTCTTTTGGACCCAATAGCTTTCCAGCTGTCTACCTAGCCTTGGAGAGTTTCCAAAGCTTGATCTGGCCTAGGTGTTTGAAGGCCAACAATGGCTATCCTGCCTTCAGTGTAAGCTTTTTGGGTCCAGTGGTGGCAAGGTGGGTATCTGGAAGCCACTTGTCGGCTAGCGCCATTAGCTAAGGTGTGTGCGTCTGAAACACAGCCTCTGTGCCTGGAGGGACAGTAGAAAGCTTGGCTGAGGCCCAGACTGAGAATGGCAGAAAGGCTGCCAGGACCCATCTGAGCTGAACCTGAGCTGCTGACCCGAGGACAATTCCTGCCTGTCTATTTGAATGTTAAGCGTCACAGGGCCAGGGAGCTGTTATGGTTTGAGTGTGAAATGCCCTCCATCGGGCTCCTGTGTTTGCAACTCTTGGTCCTCAAGAGTTGTGAGGCTGTGGCACCCTTTTGGATATTACTAGTTGGCAGACATAGGCTGTAAGACCATAGCTTCAGACTTATAGAGTTCAGCCGGTCCCAGCCTGAACTCTGTATTTCCTGTTTAGTGTCATTAATATTCGGTGCTGACAGCTCCCACTGTACCATGGCCTCCCCACCTCCCCTCCAACCCCACCCCCACCCCGTACCATGCCTTGCCTCCCCACCATCCCCCACCCCCGACCTGTACCATGCCATTCCCCTCCCACCATGTGCTATGCCTCCCCCTAAACCATGCTTACCTCTTGCCCGGCCACGCCTTCCCTATAAATGAGGAGCTGAATCTCCTAAGGCCTGGAGCCAAAAGAAATCCTTCTATAAGGTATTTCGCCATAGTGGCCTGAAGCCTAACTAATATAGGCTCTCTGGGGTACACATCTTTGAGTCTCTGGACCACTTTCTGTTTCATCGTCATCCTTTCTCATCCATCTCCCTGAGAAGCAGGGAGCATCCCCAGGCTCCAGATGGAAAATGCCACTGAGATGTCTGCCACAGGAGAGAGTGGGGGGCTGGACAGCTGAGATGATACAGGCTTTTCTTAGATGGCGATGTTCACAGCCTGCTGGCCACAGGGTTCGAGGGCCAAGAAAGCCCTCTTTGTTCTGGGCAGACAGTGCAAAGCCTCGTTGCCATAGCAGCCACAGCCACTTCCTGTACTCATCCTGGACAGCAGCTCAGCTGGGTCTTGGTTCAGGCCCTGAGAAGCCCACAGCAGAGGTCAGCCTTGGATGTGGGGGGTCTGAGTCACTGAGACCCTGAGAGGAACAGAGGTTGATAGTCATCAGGGATGCCTTCCTGTGCCCTCATCTGAATCTGACCGAGGGGCCAGCCAGGGACCGGGGATCCGGCCAGGCCAGGCTTTGGGGACACAGCTGCTAAAACAAAGCTGCCAGCTGTTTATATCTTTTGTAATCAAGATGGCAGAGGGGCCTGAACTTGGGAGGAGGGGACCCTGGAAGAAGTGAAAGAGATGATTCCCTTTGGAGAATTAAAAATGAGACAGAGCATGAAAAGTCACTCCATACGGAGTGGTTAGTGACAGTATTATTAGGGCCAACTTGACAGAAACATGAATTTTGTAAGTAGAGTTAGCCACTTCCTCCATTCAACCTTACACCTGAGTGTCCTGACATCCTTGTTGGGAGTCTGTGGTACCAAGGGGAGAAATCTGGCTTGGGAGTAGTCCAGTTTGGATACAAACTTACTCCCACCACTTGCCTTCTGAGTGGCCTTGGGTTGTCCCTGACGGTGTGTCCATCTCTCCTTCAGTTCAACAGGGCTCTAAGCACATCAGATGGACCACACAAGCCAGCTGTGGTGAGTGAAAAATGCCAGGTGCCAGGTTGGTGCTATGTAAACCTTGTGAAGTGGATGAGTCTGGTCGGGTGGAGAATCAGACTGATGCTTCTCTGAAGTCCTTGAGGCTGCCGAGGTGTCACCCTCGATAGGATGGAAGCTCTGCAGTGTAACTGAGTCTGGCTGCTTGTCCTCAGTAGGCTCCTGTCCTGTCTGGCGTAGCTCAGCTGTCCACTCTGATGGAAGTCCATCTGTCTGAACAGCCAACGGGTCAGCTGTCCAACCAGACCCTGCTCCCCGTCAGCTCTCCTAATCACTCACCTGCCGGCTTCTCCTTTTCCCTTCCCCGTGTTTCTCATGAAACCAACTTGTGTTGGCTGCTTGGACTTGAAATGAACTGAGAGCCGTCTTTCCAAAACCAGGCTTTATTGATTTTGTTCGCTTCCTTTTCTTGAAGTTGGGGTCTCGCTCTGTAGCCCTGGCTGGTCTGAAACTCAAAGAGAGCCATTTGCTCTGCCTCCTGAGTGCTGGGATCAAAGGCACATGCCACCGCCCTTGGCCTTCATTCACCTTTTTATGGACACAGTTGGATGAAGGGTGACACTCTTAGGTAGGTGCATACTTCTCTGCTGGAATGAACCAGAACACCCACAGCACTGTAGTCAACCATATTCCTTCTCCCCGCTTCTCGATGGCGAGGGGGATGCTTTTCCTTCCTGCAGTCTTCCCTTTCTGCAGATGAATAGGAACGGAACCAGTGTGAGGCTTCTGGGATCCGGATCCCTTCTCTGGGGTTCGTGTTTTGCAGATTCATGCTGGGAGTATCACGAGTCAGCAGTAGGACTTTTCCTGGCTATATTCCATTGTTTAGATTACTGTTTACTTATTAAGATGGTTGTTGCCATCTTTTAGCATATTAATTTTTGAATGATTAGAGCTGCTGTAAATGTATATAGGTTTCTGTGTGAATATATTTTCTTTTTTATTTTTTTTCTCAGTAAATAGTTAACAATGAGATTGCTGGTTCATAAGGCAAGTTTTGATTATTATTATTTTGTGTTTTTATTACTTTAAGGATTGTGTATATGCATAATATATGTATGAGAGAGAGAGAGAGAGAGAGAGAGAGAGAGAGAGAGAGAGAGAGAGAGAGAGAGAGAGAGTGTGCATATGACTGCAGGTGCCTACAGTGGCCAGAAAAGGGCATCAGATCCCCTGGCACTGGAGTTGGAGGAGTTTGTGAGCCACCTGATGTGGGTGCTGGGACCTGAACCCGGGTTCTCTCCAGGAGCTAAGTGAGCTCTTCACTGTTGAGCTTTCTCTCCAGTCCCACATAGGTAAGTTATGTTAACCTACATGAATGTCCAAATTGTCTTTCAAAGCCATTATCCCATTTGTCTTTCCATAGCAATGTGTGAGAGTCTTGGTTGTGTTGTGTTTTTATCAGAGCTTGGTGCAACCTGCTTTAATTTTTTCTTTTTCTAGCCATTTCAATGAGTATGTTATAGTATCTCATTATGGTTTTAATTTACATTTCCCTAATGATTAATAATTTTGGATTCTTTTGATTAATTAACATTTTTCCACCCACATATCTTCTTTGGTGAAGTATCTGTTCAGAATTTTGCTCGTTTCTAATTTGGGTTGTGTTTTCTTATTATGGGGTATTAATTTTTTTTAATATTTTCTTTATCAAATACTCGGTCGATGGCTTACCTTATAGCCTCCCAACAGTGTCCCTCAGATATTAGAAGCTTTTAACTGTGTTGATGTCCAATTTGTCAATTTTTAAAAAAGATTTATTTAATGTATATGAGTACTCTATCTGCATGTACATTTGAAGAAGATGTCAGATCCCATTACAGATGGTTGTGAGCCACCATGTGGCTGCTGGGAACTGAGCACAAGACCTCTGGAAGAGCAGCCACCGAGCTGGTTCTTAACCACCGAGCCATCTCTCCAGCCCCCTGATTTATCTTTTTGTTTCTTTTTTTCTTTACTTTTTTTTTTTTACAAATCATGTTTTTGGTGTTCCTGGTATGGGTCAATTTTCTTCTTTTGTTTCTTTCTTTCCACCCTCTTCCTCTTTCTCCTATTTTAGATTATGGATGTACAGTCTGTCCCTGCTGCTTGTTGGAAAGATTGTTGTTGCATCCCTACATTAGGCAAATCAGTTAATTACATGTATAGGATCCTGTTGCTGGACATTTTTTTTCTGTTGAACATTGCTTATTAGGTTTATTCTTTACCAACACCCCAGGTTAAGATTAGTCTAGCTTTGTAGAAAATCTTATCCCCAGTCAGTTGCTTTTTCAAAATTGCTACTTTGTTTCTACATATAAAGACTAGACTCACTCTGTTGAGTTTTTTGAAAATCCTTCTGTGATTTTGATAGTGATTTGGACTGAAGAGCAGTTTGTGGAAGGTTGGTATCTGTTATACCATGTCTTTCTGTTTATGTATGTTCCACCTGAATTATTTTATGCAGTTTTACATTTGCTAAGATATAGACATTCCGCCCGGGCACACCTTTAATCCCAGCATTTGGGAGGCAGAGACAGGCGGATTTCTGAGTTCAAGGCCACCCTGGTCTACAGAGTGAGTTCCAGGACAGCCAGGGCTACACAGAGAAACCTTGTCTCGAAAAAAAAAAAAAAAAAGATATAGACATTCCATTTGTTTTGGTAGATCGAAAACATTATTTCAGGTTTTAGGAGTAGTGTTGTAAATGGTACTTCAAACATTGTAATTTTAAAATTGTTTCTTGTTGGCATATAGGTCAACATTGGACTTTTGCACATGATTTTGTATACTACGATCTTCCCATCTTTTCTACTAGATTTTGAATAGCTTCTTTGCAACCTATGTGATTTTTTTCTATGTAAACAACTGTGCCACCTACCTGTAGAAACAAGTTTGTTTTTTTCTCTTTTATTCTGTATGTTTTTTACTGTTTTTTTTTTCTCTCGTCTTATTATGCTGGCTAGCGTTTCTAATTCAGCGTTGAATAATATCACCCGCATTGGATGCTTCTCTTGCTTGCACACAGCTGCTTACCGGTGCTTCTGCTCTTGTCGTTAGGATCCTCCTGAACAGACCATCTGATGTAATCTTTGGAGATCAACTAGAACAACACACAGGCTTCTTCTGGTCAGAGCCCACAGAACTCTACAGTAGGCTGCCTGCTCTCCTCTGCCTCTCCCCTCTTGCTTGCTGTTCCCCAGCTACTGCATCATTTCCTGTTGGTATTCAGGCCTGCTGAGGATACCCCTAGGTTGGGACTTTCGTCTTTGCTTTTTCCTTTGGGCACCCAGTTCTCATATATGGTTCTGGTTGCCTTCTCCGGTCCTCTGAGCTAATACATGTCTCTGCACCAATGATCCCCTAACCATTCTTTCTATTTTCTCTCTTTCACAGCATTTGTTGGTGCCTAAAATGATCTCTTATGTGTTTGTTTTCTATTTCTACCCGTGCTATGCACTAGATTAACGTCCAGCCAAATAAAGACCTAGATTTGGCTTGGAGCAACTCGGTTAAAAATATTTCCTTTGCTATATACTCAGGATGGACAGGGTAAAGACTTTGGCCAAGGAGATAGAAATGGAAATGGCTGGGTGAAGCATCTCTAAAGGCTAATTAAAGAGAAAAGCCATCTGGGATATGCCTTCTGCTCTTTGTCCTTCTTTGTGTATGGAATGAGATGGCTGCTTTCTTGAGATTATGGGCAGTCATTGACTCTTGCCACAGAAATGCTGCAAAACAAACCTCCCCAAACGCTGCGCACCAGGAAATCTCCCAGTTTGGCTGCAGTTCAATGGTCTCGCCCGGGCAAGGCTGTTTAGCTCTGCTTTGTGCTATAGCAGCTGAGGCCTCACTGCGTGTGTCTCATCCTCCCTCTGGGGCAGGCTCTTCTAGAGGCAGCACTGGCAACATGCAATGCCTTCTAAGACTCAGGCTTAGATTTGCACATAGACACTGTCCGCTCCGGGCTACTGGCCAACGTTACTGAACCCAAAGTGAAGAGACAGAGATGAGTTCCTTAGCTGGGATATAGGGGAGGACTGAAAGAAGGGCTCCAAGGAGGTGAGTGTCAGCTGTCTGTCACAGTGACAAAACTCCCAAGAGAGCCAGTTTAAAGGAGAAAGGATTTATTTTGACTCACAGGGTTAGAAGTTTCAGGGCATGATCTGTTGGAGCTGTTGTTCGGGAAGCATGTGTCAGTGCAAAGCTGTTTATCTCATGTTTGGAAAAGGACAGAGGGAGGGCCAATACAGAGACACTGGGAGAGACAGAGGGAGGGAGGGAGGGGGAGGGAGGGAGGGAGAGAGGGAGGGAGGGAGGAGATAGATAGATAGATAGATAGATAGATAGATAGATAGATAGATAGAGTCAATATACTATACCCTTCTTCAAGAGATTTCTTTCCTTGACCAGGGCCCACCTCTTAATGCTTCTGCCCCCTCCCAACTCAGCCATTATCTGGGGACCAAGTCTTTCCCACAGGATCTTTTGCTGACTTTGCAGATCCAAGTCATAACAGTAGTACCATTTGCTATGATGGCTGGGAAAAGTGTCTCCAAACATGGCCAGGAAGCCAGGGGAGCTTGTGGGAAAGTCACCGTGGCTAGAGTTCCATGGCATGCAACTAAAGAGAGGTTCTAGGTCACACGGAGAGGTGAGGGATAGGAGGGGGCAGAAGGAATTACAACTTGGAGTCTCAATGAGGCCAAAGAAGCGAGACCGTGGAGGAGAAACTAGAATGGTGGAAAGTTTGGATTGGAGAGAGGGCTTTTTAAAATGGGGGATGTGGGAGGCAGCACAGCTTCAGGTTGTTCTAAAACCTCAGGTGTTGAAGGCAGCAAACTGGAGGCTAGGGAGGCCGAGAAGGGGAAGGTTGGGAAGGAACCATTCTCCATGAGCACACCCAAGATATGTAACTGCTAAGGCTGGGGCATGAGAACTCCAGTGACCCCTCTAAATGAGAGAGCGTCATCTGCGGAGCCCGGAAGAAGCCAAGGAAGTGAGGCCCAATGTCAAAGGACCTCCAGGAGCCCGAGGTCTCATATGGAAGAGAGACAAAGGTCATATTTATAGTCCATGATGCTCCTTGAGACTTAACCCATGAGATGAGTGCCCCCTGGCATGGGACCAGTCTCCTGTACCCCACTGTAAACCTCACTCCTCTGCTGCTCACTGACCCAAACCAGAACTCCAGACCTGGTCCAAGAGTTGGCCCATTTCCTCTTCCCACTCTAACTCATATTAATTTTATGTCATAAATATACTTCCATTCATTCCTCACTGGGGCTCAGGGAAAACACCCCAAAATACCTCAGAAGCTACTTCAAAAGAAAATTTCTAACTAGTCTGCTGCCTGGTTCTCACAGTCCTTCTCCCCCAAGGTAAGGTGTTAACACTGAACAAGACTCAGCTAAGTGCTTGCTGCGCAACCATGAAGACATAGTTTTAGATCCCTGGCACCCATGTGCAGAAAGCTGGGTTTGGCGGTGTGCACCTGTAACCCCAGCTCTGAGGAAGCGTGCCCTGCGAGTCCAGTCAGTCTAGCCAAACTGGTGAGTTCCAGGTTCAGTGTGAGGCCCAGTCTCAAACAACAGGGTGGAGAGGAATAGAGGAAGAGACCTGCTGTCAGCTTCTGGTCTACACAAACACACACACACACACACACACACACACACACACACACACACACGAGAGCACGCATGAGCACACACACCTATAATTCCTCTTCTTCAGGGTGCGTGTGTAACCAGAATCCTGTCCCCTAAAGCCAAGCATAAAATGTTCTTTTCTAACCTCCCACCCACCTTTACATATAAGAGCCATCCAGAAAGAAATTTATTTTCTCATTTCCAAACAGCTCTGCATCTCTCATACCTAGGAGAACAGAATGCTACAGTGGGGGGTGGGGTGGGGCAGAAGACTCTGCAGACCTGCTCAGCTCCCCCAGAGTCCTGGCCCACAGTTTTCAGGGAGCCCTCTCACAGGTCACCCCCTCTTCTTTGATGCTAGAGATAAACAAGGGCTTTTGGGTCTTCACTGGGAAGGCTCGAGTCACCTAAACCAGCGAGCAAGTAAGTTTGTGGTGCTTTTCTCGGTTATCCGGTGTTTTTCTCTGTTATCCGGTGTTTTGCTCTGGGGTGCTGGTCATGACCTTTATGATGCACAGAAAGGAGACCTTTTCTTTCCGCTCTTTACCTTCTTCGCTTTTGTACCCCTTTTTGGCTTGCACTGCCCCTCAGTCCTTATTCTTCTAACCACACATCTGCCTCCTGTTTCTCCCCAGGAAATCCATTATCTGACACCTCAGGGAACCACTCCGATGTTGGCGGAATCCAAAATCACACTCTGCGGAGAAGCCAATCCTGACATACCTGCTTTGTCTCTCAGATGCATGAATACGCAAAAAAAAAAAAAAAAAAAAAAAAAAAAAAAAAAACAACAAAAAACCCCACGGATTTCTGAAACCAGCAGGGTGGTGGGTGGGGGCCTGGCACGAGGGATAAAGCTCAGGTATCCTCAGGAGGTGTAGGTCCCCCAAGTGGAGCTCAGCCTTGTCCCATTCTGGGGGGCCTTAACTCAGCGGGGTCTTGATGATGTGGTATGTGGAGGATTGCAGTACCCTGGCAGGACTCCCTGCCTCTGGTGTCCCCAGGGTTTTGCAGAGTGGATACAGGAGTGGCGGCGCAGACAGGGAGAGGATGCTGAGTGCGAGGGGTCTGGGGGAGGGGAGGCCAGATGGTGGGGGGGGGGGCTGGGGGGGTGTCGGAACGGTGAGGAGGGCTTGGCGGCAGCTGGGAGGAATCAATGCCTTTTCCCTCTCTGTGTTTGCGTGTGTTGCTATCCCTGCTCAGATGAAAGAAATTCAAATCGTTATTGATTCTCGCTGAGGGGGGAATGTAGGGGTCTGGCCTGGCTCCCTCACAGCTGCACCTAGGCCCTGCCCAGCCTCATTCTGCTGCTTTTGACACCTCTGCCCTTGCTCTGGGTTATGGCTCCAGCTTGGTCTTAGTATCTGTGCAGCATCCACCCTCCTCTCTGGCCTCTCTGTTCTTTTAGAGATGCCAAACAGCTTTTCCCTTAGCCCCAGGGGACTAGTCAGACCAGTGGGTAGCAAACTGTGGGGCCCGTGGGTCAATTCCAGCTCACAGCCTGCCTCCCACCCGTCGCCCGACATGCTGTCTGCTTTTTTTTTTTTTTTTTTTTTACATTTATAAAGAAAACCAAAAAGGAGTCTGGGACAGAGACCCGATGCACAGTCTGAAGTGTATGAAATATTTCTTACTAGACCTTGGCCCACAACATGCTTCGTGCAGCTTGTTCTCCGGCCTCAGCTTTAGTGGTGTGTTGCTTGCACTTAGGCAACTTGAGTAAACAGGCCCCTTCCCTGACAAACTCATCAGAGTCCCTAATCTCTACCTCCTAGGGTCAGGAAGCAGGCCGGCCGGCGGTCTCTCTCCACGCAGCCCAAGGTCTCTTTTGCCACAGTGTTCCACCCCCCAGTCTTCTTGCTGTTTGAATAAGGATGCTAACTATGCCTTGACTCTCCAGCTGTGTTACAGACTGGACAGTAGCCAAGGAACTGTGCTAGGGGTTAGGGACCCTGGGCACCCGTGCAGCTGCTGTGTGTACCTCCGGGTGCTGCAGCCACGGGTCACACAGCTCCTGACCTGGTGGTTACTGTAACGCTGTGCTTACACACAGCGTTACAGTTTTGTTGGCCAGGGCTGCAGAGCCCCATTGCTCCGGAGGCCCCGGGGGAGAGGCTGTCAGTCCTGACCTATCCTCCCCAGGTGGTCATCTTTGTTGAGTGACCTTAAGGGTTGCTGTCAGACCCCTTCTATACTCCAGCCCCCCTGGCTTTAAAATGGACTGAGTGTAGTTAGCTGCGAGGGCTCTTTCACGTGTTTACTGTAACATCATTTTGTGTATTTAGGAAAGGAAGAGACAGACACACCTAGACACAGACACAAATTGGGGGCAGGGAGAGAGAGACTGTTCTTGAGGCTGTTTTAGCTTGCCCCAGAGTTTCTGGCCCATATCACAAAGCAGAACAGAGCAGTGACCGGAGAAATGGGAGCCTTCAGTGGGGCCACCTGCTTTTTAGACTAAGTTTCTGTGGGTGGGCTCACTACAGCTCTTTAGATGGAAGAAAAACTGCTAGAGTTTGTCAGTATGGGGAATGGGCTGGTGGTGACTGCTATTCTGACATGTCTGTTTCAGTGGGCTTCTTGGGCCAGATGCCTTGAGTAAAAACTGGAGCTAGGGGTCATGGTCCTAAGGCCATATCCCATCCTGTAACACATGCACGAACGCACGCACGCGCACAAACACACACTCACAACTGGATGCTCTGGAATCAGGAATCAGCAGGAAGAGGCATTGATCGCCATTGGGAGGGGCCATGTGGGCTGCCTATCGATTCAAGGCCTGCCTCTCCCCAGCCCTCCCCCAGTGCTCCCCAGCAGGCAGTGTGAGACCCTCTTACCTTCTGCCTCTGACAGCTCAGCGGAGGAGAGGTGGGAGGGGAGCCAGAAATCTCCCTGATCCCTCTGGACAAAGAGACCTGACAGCTGCACGTAATTCGGGGCTCTGATAATCCCTAATCCCTAATCCGGCTCCATTTGCACATAAATGCAGTGCCTGGCTTCTGACCCCAGGGGTCCTGGGAGCTCTTTGGGGGTCTTGTGTCTCTTTATTTGCTCCGTGAATTTCCATTGGTTGGGAGACCCCTCTGGCCTCCAGATCACCGAAAAGAAGATTTCCCAAAGACAAGGCTTTCTCTGGGTGGAAGGGAATTTCTGTAAACGGTACTCCAGGCCCCCTGGAGGCTGAGGAGATGCCCACAAGGCTGCGGTGTGACTGGGAGGTCTTGGAGCTGGCTGGGGAAGCCTGTGGCCTCTGAGAAGCCTGGGGACTCTTGATGGAGACACAAGAACAATAGAACTTGCTGATGTGCGAGCAGGCCCTTGGTGGTCTTAGCAAAACTAGACATAGAGGTAACATTTCCTGAGAACCTACTGTGCGCCGAGCGGCACACTTAGTGCTTTACCAGCAGTATATTCTGTCTTGCCTTGGTAACTCTTTGGAACCTGGTGCAGAAGGGAGTTGCTCAAGAGAGCACACACTGGGAAGTGTGAGGGTGGAGTGCTTGGGGATGCAGGCTGTCTAGATGTGCAGAACCACCCTGTCTCCATCTTAGGCTTAAAAGCCATCTTATAATAAAGACAAACTAGGTTCATTCCTGGTCATGATTAAAACTCTGTTTCTCAAGGATTGGACTATTCTCTACTTGTAGCCTTAACTACATATTGTTTTGTATTGCCTGTTTCAGAAATGCCAATCATGTCTTAATTTTAAACATTGTTTATAACCATCTCACAACCCTTTGTTTCAGAAGGTTCTATGACCACCTATAACTACCTGTTGTATTGATTGATTGATTGATTGGGGTTTCTCTGTGTAGCCCTGGCTGTCCTGGAACTCACTCCGTAGACCAGGCTGGCCTTGAACTCGGAAATCCACCTGCCTCTGCCTCCCAAGTGCTAGGATTAAAGGCGTTCGGCCACCACTGCTCGGCTGTGATTATCTTGTTATGTTCACCTGGCAACCGTGGCTTTGTTTCAGAAGGAAACTAACTTGTTCTGTTTATGTTCTGCTTCTGTAACCCCGCCCATTTTGCTTGCTAGATCCCCCATTTGGAGACCCCCCTACCACTGTAAGAGACTTGACTTCCACACATCCAAATGCCGATCTCTCAAACCCTGCCTTAGGGGGAGGCAGCCTGCGTACACTAATGAAAACGCTTGCTTTGATTCATTTGGCCGTGATGACTTGGGTTGGTGGTCTTTCTCCTCTCCTCTGCGGGATTAACAAGATCCCTTCATTGCTGGCTCATCCTTCAGAAAAGAAAGGATGCCAGATACAGGCTGGGTCCCCTTCCCAGGGCTTTCTAGTGAATGGATAGGAGGTCAGATCACTTGGCCTCTGTGAATTTCATTGGTTGCAAAGACTCCCCTGGCCTCTTCTTGGTCACTAAAAAGGTTTCTCAAAGATGCAGCTGCACCCCTGAGTTTCTGTCCTCTGCTCTGAGTGAGGGAAGCCCCCTCTGAATTTCTCTGTATCTCTCTTCTGGCCACGCCCTCCTCTTAGAAAAGGACTCCTTGCTTCTGAGGACCTGCATGAAACCCTGCTTTTCTTGTTGACTATAATCATGTCCCAGGTTCTTGGGACACCAGGGCTCGCGCTCTCTCTCTCTCTCTCTCTCTCTCTCTCTCTCTCTCTCTCTCTCTCTCTCTCCCTTGGGCCGCGCCCCATTAAAAAGCAAGCTGCTTGTGCATGTTGGGGTTTTGGAGCCTGCATGGGAGTCTGTGGACTTCAAGGGTGGAAATGTGCACTGGATTTGTCAAGATAGTTCATGTATATTCAACATTTTCAGGAGCGTAGATTGCCATAAATGTCAAGAGGCATCTATTTGTAGCTTACTGAGGGCCTTACAGATATATAGGGTAACCTGGCCCAGATAAGCCTGGGTTCAGATTCTGGCTTCTCTTACAGCTGTGTAACCCTGAGGACATCCCTAAAATTCTGTGATCCCTCTTCTTCTCTCTGTAAAGTAACAGCTCTTCAGGGGTGTTGCAACCTAGGCAGGGTACAGCCAGGGGGTCTAGAAAGGGCTAGATTGAGTTCTCATTCCCGCCTTTACAGAGTTATAGTTAGCGCCCACCTTAACTTCCTATACCGAGGTATCTGAGGGGCAAAGTCGAGAGGGAGCAGGGTAACTGAGATCCGATCACCCCTCTTCCTGTGCAACCTTTTGCGGATTCCTCAGCCCCTCTGTCGCCTTTCCCGGTCTCTAAGAAGAGGTGTGGTTAGAAGCTGAGGATTAAGGAGACAGGTGTCTGAAGATGCCTTCCCTACCACGCACTGCAGCGCATTTCCTGGTCTTTCCCTGGAAGCCTCCTGTTTCTTTCTCTTGTTCTCTCCTGAATCTTCTCCTCACTCAGAGGTATAGCTATTCATGTCATTTACCCTGTACACCCACGTCAGGGGGTGGTTTTCCCCAGTGGGAAACTGAGGCTTGTGGAGGGCTGTAGGCTTTCCCAGGAAAGAGCTGGTGTTTTGTGTTATGCGGGAGGAGACAGAGGATTCCCATCACCCACCTGTCCCCTCAGAAGCTGTGCTCAGATATCTGCGGTGCAGTGGTTACAGACACCCCACCTTAAGGTAGGGACCCTCAACACACCTCTATTTTACAAGTGAGGATGCAGAGCTTCCAAGACACACAGTGCTTTCCTATTGGATCCCTCTGGGGCCAGCTGCCTGGTTTGGGGAAATGAGATAAAATCGCAGACTCGTCTTCCAACTCATTTCTCACCAGCTCTTCGGGGATGGGACATAAGGATAGCAAAGATGTGTGGTGCCTCCCTTCCCTCTATTGGACACTGGTTTCAAAAATTCCCCAAGGGGCTAACCTCTCATTTCAATATGTTAATGTGTGGAAACTAATGACATATTTATTGCTTATGTAGATGTTAGTTATTTACATGGGAAACTGATTTATCTATTAGATAATTAGTAAACTTCAATAATTGCAAAAACCTTTTAGCAATCAGTTGACATTTAATTAACATACAATAACTGTCTTATTAAATCTACATTAAATGCCTATTGGAGTTAATTAAACTCATACCTATGACTCCATGTGCTTTGGGAATCCTCATTAAAGCCCACCAGTAAAAAAAAAAATGCAGACAGAAACGTCCCTGGAAGGCAGTTTGTGGTAGAGTGGTCTGGATGGCACTCATGCATTTAATCAGTGCCTACTATGTTCTTAAACTTCTCAAAACAAAAGCGAACCAAGCAGAGATAGGCTTTTTCTTTGAAGGAACTTAGAGTCTGGTGGTTGTGGTGTGGTGATTGATCAAAAACTCATGCAGATGGATGATACCCCAGACTCTCTGATGGGTGAGAAGGGCAGGGAGGTACTACTGGGGCATGGGGAGGGTGTTGGCCTGGTCTTAGGGGTTAGAGTGGCTGCTTGAAACGGATTGAAGGTTGAGTAGGAGCTTTGCAGGGAAATGGGGAGGCAAGGTGCTCCAAGCATAGGGAACACATCTGCTAAAGCGATGGAGAGGTGGAAGGGGCCTGGCCAGCAAGAGGATTGAAGGCTGAATAGTAGGGAGCAAAGGCGAGGAGCCCTTTCCCCACAAGGAACCGGAAGTGGGTACTGGAGAGGAGGCTCAGAGGTTAAAAGCATTGGCTGATCGCTTAGAGGACCCAGGATTTGGTTCCCAGCACTTACATGGTGGCTCACAACCATCTGTAACTCCAGCTCCAGGGGATTTGAGGTCCTCTTCTGGCCTCTTTGGGCACTAGGCATGCATGTGGCACATAGACATACAGACAGACAAAACACTTATAAACAGAAATAAACAAATCTTTTTAAAAAGTGAGATCCTCCCCCCACCTTGTGTGTGTGGATGTGTTTGTGTGGGGGGTGTGTGTGCACATGCACACACAATTGAATTTTTGTCAAGGATCTGGAAGGACACATGGAAATGAATCAGGAGGTGGTTGCCATGGCACAGGTGAGGAGGCTGATAGCTTGGACTGGATGATGGATAAGGTAGGGACAGAATGATGTAGAAACACTTGATCTTCAGCAGGTGCTGGGGACTTGGGGGGGGGCAGAGGAAGCCAGCCCTGTGCTCTATGAACAGGATGGCTGATACCACTCACCGGGAGCAGGGCACTGGAAGAGGACCAGAGAGATGCAGGCTGTGAAGTGGACCAGGAGATGCGTAGGCTTTGTACTCAGTAGCTCGGGATGGAGATGTAAAAATCTCTGATGTTTGGGGCCCACTCCTGAGGTGCTGATTTAATTGGTCTGGGAGAGAGAGCTGATTTTGTTAGCTAAGGTCTGAATGAAGCCGAAATCGTAACTTTAATTTTTTTCAAAACCGTTTTTTAATGATGGTTCTTAAATGCTTTAACATCCCTTATAGGCCACCATCCACCAGAGGTAGTGGAAAAGAAACGGTATGGGAGAAGTGGAACTGTTTGGAAAGGTTCTTTAGAGCAACTTCCGTCTGTGTTGTCTGGAAATCAGCAGTTCAGTTCACAGGTCAGCAAGCAGTGGCGGCAGCTTGATCCACTCTCCAGCACTTCACAGATACACCAGCAGCCCTGTTCGGTAGAGTAGGGTTACCAATAGCAGTGACATGACCTAGCAGAGACAGCCAGGCAGGCCTCAGTCAGCAGGAGGGGCCCGGAGGGATATCAGGAGAAGTTCTTGGCTATGCCTCTCTCAGGGAAGTGAAGATCAGTGAAGACTCGAGACCCACAAGTGTTGCACAGCTGGCTGTACCAGCAAGCCAAGCTCTTTTCTGTCCTTGCTATTTATACCCTCCAAACATCATGTGTCCTCCACGTGCCTCAGCACATGCATCCAACCAGTCCAAGTCCTGGGAAGCAGCAAGAAACTGTAGCACACTGCCAGAAGTTTTTTGGTGTGTTTCTCTCTATGGAATACTGACAAATGCAGCTCAACTATGCAATGTAAGGCAGACCAATACATGCATGCCCTTAGCAAAGAATCCTTCATCACGTGTCCTTTCACATGCTTGCTTTAGCAGAACATCCTCTCTCCTGTGTCTGCTTCGTTGAAACGTTCCTTCACGAGTCTGCCTTAGCCTTTCACACCTGTGTCGACTTTAATGAAACGTTCCTTCACATTGTTTGCCCCAGCAAAACACCATCCTAACGGCTTTCCGAAGAACCCTTAAGTTTCCACTTCAAGAAAGCACGAGTAGGTATGGTCACACAGCAGGGACGGTGCAACCCCTGCCTTGGTTGGTTCACCGTTGCTGGAGCCTGTTCTCATGTGCCCACAGACACTTGGGATTGTCCACATGGTAGGCTTAGGGTGTTCCAGACACAGGGCTGGGCTGTTTTGCTCTTGTTCAGTGTTTGATTTGCACAACAAAGTGGTGAGCTAGATTGTCACATCCATTTTATAGACAAAGAGACAGGGGTCCTCACTGTGGTACTAAGTAAAGCCTGAGACTTGAACTCCAGTTTGTTAGATTACACAGTACCCATGATCCACTGCTGTGACACAGAGCCCACATCAGTGCAAAACCAAGAGGGTCCTTTCCATGTGTCCCTCTCATGGTCCTAAGTCTGATAGAGATATAGAAGGACTTATGGCTTCCATAGATGCTCAAGGGAGGGTCCTGGTCCTCAGCAAGGACTCCTTGTTGACAGGAGAAGCCAGACAAGTGGAGTTGTCCCTGCTCCCTGACCTGGCCTCTGGTTTGGAACCATGAGAAACTAAGAGAGAAAGAGAGAATTAACCACTGAATAAGCCAAGACATTCTAGCAGAGGGTTACATATTAATATATAAGTCAACACTTCTCAAGAAATATTCTAGGATTGGCAGCTAAGAGCTGTGTAGTAAGACTATGCAGCTTGCTAATCTTCTTTAAGCGCTACACGGTGCTTTCCTTTGTCTTTCTTTATCAGTTTCCAGCTTAGCATTTGTCAACTACTTTTGCCTCCCAAATGCCTGTACCTGAACCACTCGAAAGGCTTCTTTAAAATCTGGGACTAGCCGGGCAGTGGTGGCACACGCCTTTAATCCCGGCACTTGGGAGGCAGAGGCAGGCAGATTTCTGAGTTTGAGGACAGCCTGGTCTACAGAGTGAGTTCCAGGACAGCCAGGGCTACACAGAGAAACTCTGTCTCGTAAAACCAAAAAAAAAAAAAAATCTGGGACTAGGGTCCAGGGAGGTGGATTGGTGGGTAAAACATGTTTTCTGTGTGAGCCTGCGCACTGGAAGCCACATAAGAAAGATTCGATGGAGACCAAGGGAACCAGCGGCTGGAAGCTGGCAGGCCAGCTCACCTGGAGTACCCAGCCCAGCAGCTGGAGAGGTCCTCCCTGAAAAGCAAGGTGGAAGGAAAGGAGACCCCACCTGAAGTTGTCCTCTGACTTGTCACACCCCCTTCCCCCCAATACATGAAAGTTTTAAAGATGTTAAACATTTGGGCCTGGGATTCCCATGCAATCATCATTATGCCCTGAAAGGTCCCCAGATCAGGCACACTGCTGGGCCGACCTCCTGTGAGCTCAGCTTTAGTAACTTCTCTCCTAGAAGGGCTTGTGTTCTAGAAACCCATTTCATCAGGTGCCACCGTGGGTGGAAGAGATACTCCTGTGGTTTCCAGGAGCTGCTCTTCTCGGGTTCCAATAGAAGTGACAATCAAAATACCAACGTACTTGAAGTGTTGCTAAGTCCAGTCGAACAGTGATATTAATGTTCCCCATCACAGAGGATTAGAGAGCAGCTGCCTTCCTGAGGCGGGGTCCGGGGGGCCTTCTGAAATGAACAAGGGGTTTGCAAGCCTCACAAACGTTCACAAAGAGCGCAGAGCGCGCAGCTGAACGCAGGAGCTCTCCATAGGAGCTCTGTCAGGGGTGCCTCAGACGCTGTGGAGAAACCAGGGACAGGGCTTTCTAGGCCTCTGGTTTCAGTCAGAGCCATTTTACTGAGATCTGATTAAGTTGTGTGTGGAATCAGGATTCGATTGCTTTAGGAAAAAAACAAACAAAAAAGACAAAAACTTGCTGACCACTGACAGCATTCCCCCGTTTGTCAGAGGAGACACCTGTGACCCAGAGAGGAAAAGAGACTTCTCTAGGGTCATCGAGCACGAGTGACAGAGTTGAAGGCAGGAAGGAGACTTCCTGGCTGGCCCATGGCCCTGAATTGCTGTGCTCGGTGTTAAAATGCAGCCCACGGGCAGTGCGGGCCAAAGTCAACCGTAAGTCAGAGCAGGGGGAGCAGTCGGAGGAGGACCAGCGTCTTCCTCCTTGGGGCTGACCTTCCTCCCTGGCCTCCCTGCTCCCCTCAGCTCAGCACTGGCTTTTCTCAGCACCTAAGCATATGTATGAAGCGAAATCAAAGCCTGCTCGGACTTGACAGAACTGCTGAACTAACAGCCCTATCATGTCCTCTACTGAAGGACATCACCTTGTCAAGATAGAGCTTGGCAAGAATGCACCGCAGGAAGCCAACTTCCAGGGCGGGATCATGTATATTCATGGGGCTGCCCACCCTCTCCAGCCCCCAGGCTCCCCACCAGCACGTTGACCGGCCCTCTTGCTACATTTGATCTACAGGCTCCAGGTTCTCCCACTACAGGCTCTCGCCCCCCCGCCCCCCCCCCGCCCCCCCTCCGCCCCCAAGTAGGCTGGATGCTGCCATGTCCCGCCTTCATCGATTTCCAACCCAAGTCTTCCTCTGTTCCCAGCACTCTATTCTTTGGGGATCCAGCAGATGCTAGAAAGAGCGTTCAGACCCTTTGTGAGCTGACCCCGCCCCCTCTCAGGGGAGCGCTTGCATCTGGAGTTTGCTTTTTTTTTTTTTTTTTTTTTTTTTTTTTTTTTTAATTTTCATCCTCCGGACTTTTTCTGCTCCTGTGCATTTGCTTCACCTCCCATGTGGGGCTCCCTCTTGTCTTCTCTGCTTGGTGAACCCCCTTATCCATCTATTAAACCCAGCTTATAGGGTACCCTTCCCCAAAGCACCTTTTTTTCAACCAAGCACCGGATATCACCCTGTCTCTTCACTTTTGTTTGGGAGTCTTTTTTCCTTTGTCCACTGACAGTTTCTGAGGCCAGGGGAGAATCCCAGGTCCCTGCCCAGGGTCTGGTATCATGCAGGGACCAGGAGACACTGTGGGCTGATGTCCCTGTTGCTCTTCATGTGTGCATTACCGTCCTGGCAGCAGACCACAGCTGGCTGTCTCCATCTCTGGAGGCTGAGACCAGAGATCGAGGTGTCAGCAGGCTCGGTTTCTGCCAAGTTTCGCCTTCATGTGGCTTTCCTCTGCTTAGCTCTGTTTGGATCTTGGGAAGACACCAACTATGGGCTGGCAAGATGACTCAGTGGGTGAAGGTGCTTGCTGTCAAGGCCGATGACACAAGTTCGGCCCCTGAGCCCCACATGGGCAAGTTGTTCTTTGATCTCCACACTTGCACTGTGTCGTGTGTGCATGCATTTATACACTCGAGCTCTCGCAAACACACTAGTTGTGTTGGATTAGGAGCCATCCACATGACCTCTTCTACTGTAACCATGTTTGTGAAGGCCCATCTCTAGTCATTTTCTGAGGCAATGGGGTTAGGACTTCAAATTAAGTATTTCGAGATAGACTCAGTTGTGCCCATGGCACTGTAATGAAAGCACCTGTTTTGCTACATAAGACATAGTACCATGCACATGAATTCTAATGGTCAGACTGGATGGGCTGGCTTCTGCCCTTTGATGCATGAGCTAAGCCAGCAGTGCTCTTAGACTGGGTCCTCTGAGGACTGCTTGGTGGGTGGGTTGTGACTCGGGATGACACACGTTTCAGATGACGCCTGAAGCTTTCTTGGCTTGACTTCCTCATAGCATGGAGGGCTTTGGGACGTCTCCCAAGTCCCCAGTATTGAGGGTTGGCCTTAGGGTGCGGCACAGCTAAGTAGGTGCTCTGTCAGTGAACTGTATCCTCAGTACTTTTATTTTGCATTTTGAGCTGACCTTAAACAACTACTTCTTCTTCTTCTTCTCCTCCTCCTCCTCCTCCTCCTCCTCCTCCTCCTCCTCCTCCTCCTCCTCCTCCTCCTTCTTCTTCTTCTTCTTCTTCTTCTTCTTCTCCTCCTCCTCCTCCTCCTCCTCCTCCTCCTCCTCCTCCTCCTCCTCCTTCTTCTTCTTCTTCTTCTTCTTCTTCTTGAGACAGGGTTTCTCTGTATAGCCCTGACTGTCCTGGAACTCACTTTGTAGACCAGGCTGGCCTCGAACTCATAAATCCGCCTGCCTCTGCCTCCCAAGTGCTGCGATTAAAGGCATGCACCACCACGTCCGGCTGACCTTAAACTTCTGATCCCCCTGCCTCAGCTTCTGTATAGCTGAGATTACAGGACTGTGCCACCAGGCCAGGTTTGGGCGTCTTTCTTTTCATTTTGAGGGGAGTCTAAGAGAAAATGTTCTAATAGGTACCGCCATGGGACAAGACTCTGATACTGTCTACTGTAGAGAGACACCCGCAAGGTCACTGTGAGGAAGAGTGTGTGGGAGGCGAGAGGTGGCTGTTGCCATCTTGTTTTGGAAAATGCAATCTGCCACATCTGAAATACACAGAACTCAAAGGGACACTTTGCAGCCGTCGTCCCAGACATGCAGATGGGGAAATCATTTAGGTTTTCTTATTTGATTTTGCAAAGATACATTTTTTTCCCTAAGACATCATCTCTTATTGTCCACACTGGCCTTGAAATCACTATGTAGCTAATGATGCCTTTGAACTTCTGATCTCTCCCAGTGCTAGGATCATCCCCAGTGCTAACCTGCGGTTCAAACCCAGAACTCCATGGATGCTGGGCAAACACTCTAACAACAGAGCTATGTCCAAAGGCAGGGCTCACTATCATTGATTTTTGGATTATCCATTATGAAGACCACACCTCTCACCCATTAGCCATTTGACTTCTGAGATCAATACTCTGCTTGGAGCAATCAGCACAGGTGAGCGGCGTGGTAAATATCCATAGTTCTCAGATGCCCTGAGAGGCGGGCATTTAGGGTCACCTTTTGAGTTAGTCAGCACTCATTTCTCCGGTGCCTTCAGGAGGCCCAAAGCTACGTTTAGGAGTGTGCCCATCAGAGGGCACAGTAAACAATATTCATTGATTTTTGGCATTCAACACACATTGTCATTGTTCAGTCACTCAACAAACATGGTGCAGCACCCACCCTGGGAAAGCAAGGGTTCTTGGGAGGAAGGCCCGCTCTACAGCGAACGCTGTGCTTAGGATGCACTGGGCAGAATTCTAACAGCTTCTCCTGTTTCATTTTGCCCATTACGACACCATTATATTTTAAAGCTTGTCTTTCTAACTCTCCTATTTTTCTTCTAGACTGCACTCCTGCTGTATGGCTCCAGTTTCTCTCACCATTAGGAAGGTATTATAGTTACTGGAGATTCATCTTTCATTTTATGAACCTCTTTCAAGAGAGGAAATAACAGGTTGTTTTGAGTGCGGAGCACCGGCTCACAGAGCCTCGAGGAACGGGCGTCCGGCTCCCAGGGGAACAGCCAATCGGTGCTTATCTTTGACACAATAAGCAAAAGATCAGAAATGATTACGACAAATGGCAGAGTAAACAATCCATCTGTAGCAAAGGGCATCTGCCCAAAAGCAGGAAATTGTAGCCGCACACAGCTGCCAATTCCAGACTGCGTCCCTGACGGTGGCTGCGTGGCGTTCTGAGCAGGGCCAGGGACTGGTGTGGCTTCATCTGTTCTTCCCTAAGAGCCTCGGCATCAGACTCCTGTAAGGGAATCTCCGGGCTCTGGCTGAGAAGGCCCTCTCACCCTTCTCGGGACTTGGTCTGTCTTGTCTGGGTAACCTAGTTAGCTGTGTAGAACAGTGCCTGGCACATGCAAGACATCCAGTGATCTCTTGTCCACAGAGTGAATGAATGCACCAAGAGCTCTCTGGCCCTGCCTCTGTCCCCAGCTCCAGGGCTTGGTGCCTGTGCTCATCAGTTCGACCGGATGTCTTTGGGCTCTGGATTTCGCTGCTTCTAGGCTTCCTGCGCACACTCTGTCTCCTTGGTGTCTTTCACCTCCTGATAACTCTGATTGGTTCCTTCTTTTGGGAAGCCCTCCCTGGCCATGTGTCCTGAGGCCCATCCACTTTCATTTTACAGCCCTTGTGTAAGAGGGCAACCGGGAAGACACTGTTCATGATGCAGACAGCCAAACGTCAAGGAGTCACGGTCTCCTTGCTCAGGACTGCATTCTCTAGCCTGGCTCTGTATTCCTGGGGCCTTCTGCTGTAGAACCTGAGGGACAGCACCACACATCCCCAGTGGAACAAGGGGAAACCAGGGACTCCATTCTCCCACCTTCTGTTCTTTAACCAGACACAGGAGACCCAGTGAAGTGCTCTACAGGGCAGCAGCACATTGAGTTCTCTCTTCATCTTCAGCACCCGAGGATCTCTTCATCCTCTCTTCATCCCGAGTTCTCTTGGGCAGAGCCCAAACGGAACACGTGCCTTGGGTTTTATGTGTAAAGTAAATCCTTACCCTGTCTTAAGACTTTGGTTATTTGGGGATGCTTGTGCACCGCCAAAGGACAGTTCTTGGCATTGACTTGGACCGAATGTGTGATGGCTTATCCTAGGAGACAAACCCTGGGCATATGTGGGAGGGAGTCTATAGCTTGGTCTAACTGGGGTAGAAAGGATCATCCTAAATGTTGCTGGGACTGTCCTACCAGCTGGGGTCCTGGACCCCACAAAGACAAAAACAAGATGAACAGTCACCCCCCCCCCCCCGTTTCTCAACTGTGGATGCTGTGTGACCAGCTGCCACCATAGGCATCACATGTTCCTTGCCATGGAGACTGCACCCTTAATCCTGAGCACAAGTGAACTCTTTCCCCCTTAAGCTGCTTTGGTCAGTTGTTCTGTCCCAACCTCAAAAAAGTAGCTAAGAAGCAAGCTCCCCTTTCCTTACCAGCAGTTTGCTAGAGTAGTTGGGTTTTTTGTTTGTTTGTTTGTTTGTTTGTTTGTTTCTTAGAGACAGGGTTTCTCTGTGTAGCCCTGGCTGTCCTGGAACTCACTCTGTAGACCAGGCTGGCCTCAAACTCAGAAATCCTCCTGCCTCTGCCTCCCAAGTGCTGAGATTGAAGGCGTGCCCAGCTGCTAGAGTAGTCTTAGCATGAGCAGAAATGGTAACATCTCAGGGCTGGGAGAGCTGGCCTTGTAGCCCTCCTGGAAACAAAGTGTCCCACAACTGCTCAGACACTGACTCAGTTATTCTGCTCTAGAGCCAGGATGGGTGCCCTGGGCCCTGAACTCATCACGAGAAGGTGATGCACAGTGGATTTGGGACATGAAGCCAGGGAGCAAGAAGGACCAGGGAGTGAAACATCGAAGGAGAGACAGCTAACACAAGGATGGATGGCTGTCTTGGTCTCCATAGCTTTAGATTGTCTGCTGGAGGAGGACGAGGTGACCCTGTTGGTGTTGATTACTCTCCTTTCTGGGCTGCGTGTGTGCATTGAGGGTGGGCTGGGTGTGTCCCTCAGACTTCACAGAGGTCTAAGGTGGGAAGCGAGATGCATGTGTCAAGGTTCAGTCTTGGCTTTGACGCGTTCACCTGCAGGAAGCTGATCAAAGCCCGAGCAGAGTTAGTCACCTGGCAGTGGCTGGGGCGACAGCAATACCAGGGTGCTTTCCACATTGCGTAAGAGGACTCCAAATCACAGTGTGTGTACTCTTGATTTTGTTTATGTTTTCCTCATTAAGAAAGACAAGGATTTCGGCTTTTCCCAATACCCAGCACAGGTCCTCTTGCATAGTAGAACTTAATCAAGTCCAATGGATAAAAAATTGAGGTGATTGTTTTTCTCCACAGGGAGAAAAGAGAGAAGAATCCTCCTTCAGGATGTAGCTATAACCAGAGTCCTGTTACTGGCTTGTAACAAGACAGTACAAGCCCAGACCCACAGGGTGCTGGGTATGAGGTGGTGTGGGAGTAATCTCTATAGTGAACTCACCTGGCCCTCAAACAGCTAAATAAAACATGGATGCCATTCCACACATGGAGAATGGAGGTGGGAGACAGGTTCACGGTGGTGAGTGGGAGAGCAGGAATTTATTTGGCCCGGGTAGTGGTCTGACCCCTGCATCTGGGCACGTGGGTGCCCATGTGCCGCTCAGACTTCAGAGAACAACACAGAACAGGGTAGAGCCTGGTGTTTTGGGGAGCTGGTGGAGGCCAGAAAATGGTTGAGTTTTGTTGTTGTTGTTGTTTTTGTTTTTTTAATTTAAAGACTAAGGCCTCTAGTCCAGGCTGGCCTCAAACTTGCTGTGTGCAAGAATGGCCCTGGACTTCTGATCCCTTCTGGTGGGCTGGGGTTACAGGTGTGCAGTGGGGTTTCAGGCGTACATTGCCCTGTCGGGGTCATGGGGTGCTGAAGGTGGATCCTAGGGCTTTGTGCCACATGTCACAAGCACTGCACCAAGTTATAGCCCTGTAGTTTATGTTTGCTAAAGCTTTTGGTAAACGTCTAGAAATGAACACTACGTATGAGCTCTAGTTTCTGTCCACAGAGGAGGGACAGACCACAGAGCCTCATCTTCTAAGAATTTTCCTTCTTTCTTTCTCTCTCTTCTTTCAAACTCAAAATGTGTGTGTGTGTGTGTGTGTGTGTGTGTGTGTGTGTGTGTGCGCGCGCTCGTGTGTGTACAGAAAGCATATTGATTTCAGTGATAAGCACAGGACAGCCAAAGAAGAGGCAATACAAATGATCAATAATTCAAAAAGTCCCTCATTTGTAATCAAACTAAGGTAGCTAAAAGTGGCCGTATGCTTTCTCTTGTCCCGCTTGCCTTGTGCGACTGTGGCTGCCTTGGCTGAGACCTCACTGCCAGGAAGTCTTTCCAGGGGGTAATTTGGCAATAATTTTGGCAATAAGACCAGACATCTTAAAAGTTTGCTTTGATCCAGCAGTTCCTTCTGGAACAGATCCTAAAGAAACAGTCAAGGATGCACGCAGCGATTTAATTATCAGTGTATTTACCAAAACACTGTTGAGGGTAGCGGAAAAGCAAAAGCCACTTGGATGTCTGACACCCAGGCTGCGTATACATCACAGCGGATTACTAGGGCAGTCATTAAAAAAGGATGTTGTAGAATATAATATTTAATGGCACGGAAAGATGTACATGATTGTTAAGTGAGGGAAACAGGTTACAAAACAGATAAATTAGTAGGGGTGATAAGACGTGTGTTTAAACAACTCAAATGTGACTGGAGCCCAGGGAAAAGAAACACGTTCAGGGTTTAGGCTGTAGGAATCCAAACCCGGCACTGCTACACTCTTGCTATGTACGCTCTGGTAAGAGATGGAATGTCTCTGAGCCTTAGTGTCCTTTGCTGTACAATGGGCGTCCATGATCATCTCCGTCTAAGAAGTGTGTGTGGAGTATTCATCCCCATAGCCGGCAGGCAGGAAGTGTGTCTGTGAAGCCACAGTGCCCAGTGTTGCTAAAATGCAAGGAAAAGCCTGCGTGAAGAGGACTTTGCTGACTTGCAGGAGGGCTGGGCTGGCTGGAAAGAGATGGCCATAGGAAAAAAAGAAAAGAAAAGAAAAGAAAAAAAAAAAAGAAAAGAAAAAAAAGCCAGGCAGAGGCTGGCTTTAATCCCAGCACTTGGGAGGCAGAGGCAGGTGGATTTCTGAGTTCGAGACCAGCCTGGTCTACAGAGTGAGTTCCAGGACAGCCAGGGCCACACAGAGAAACCCTGTCTCAAGGGTGAAAAGAAAAAGTCTAGTTACATGGTAGAGACTTATTCCCAAATTTAAGAGGTTTACACTCCCTGTGCTTTGCAGTTCCCTCTCTCCTTCTTTACCTTTCCCCCACCACCCAGGCAAGGCAGCTCACAGATACAAGCTAAGTTCCTCTCATTTGCTTTCTTACTCCTCTAGCCCCCACGGCCCCAATCAGCCCGAAGATGTTAAAATCACCGGGTACCAGTTCTCATACTCCTGATGTGCTTATAGAAACCCACAGACAGTGCCTTGCCATGTGTGGTCTGAAAATGACTGTCAAGGTGCTGACTGTGCCCTTGGCAGCTGATGCCCCCCATTGACCACGAAGCTCTGAATCGTCCACGTGAAGATATGAAAATTTAGCTCATTTATTTCAACACTGGCAATGTTGTTCACTGTCCAAGTGAATCACACACATGATTTATTTAGTCTTCCTTTATGGATATCTTGGTTGCTTCCCAACTTTTCTCTGTTGTAGTATCTGAGAGTGAGATTTCTGGCTTGTAGGACATGGACCTCATGTCCTTACCAAGAGGAGTATGACGAGCCTAGCCCACTAACAGGAGGCGCTCCTGTTTGTCCTGTCTTCTGAATATGTGATGTGATCCATCACTCTAATTTTTGCCAGTCTGAGAACTCACCCCAGTGTTACTTAAATTTATTTCTTCCCCCTCCTTGTCCTTCTTTTTCTCCTTCCCTCTCTCCTCTGTCCTTCTTTCTTTCGCTCTTGTAGGCTCATGTCTTCCTCACCCCATCCCATACTATCTTTCTTACTGCCTTGCCTAGGCCCTCTACACATTGTGTCTGTTCTCGACAGTCTTTCCTGGACTGAAGAAATGCCTTGGTTGGGAAACTGCCTGCCGAGCAAGCATGCGAGGACCTAGGGTCAGATCCCAGAAAAAGGTGACTCCCCAGAGCTCTCTGGCCAGGTCATCTAGCCAGTTGGTGAGCTCTGGACTTCAGAGAGAGATCCTATCTCAGATAAGATGGAAAGAGACAGAAGAAGATACTCTGGTGTTGACCTCTGGTCTCTCTCTCTCTCTCTCTCTCCCCCCCATCCCTCCCGTCTCCCTCTCCCTCCCATCTCTCATCCCCTCCCCATCCCCTCCCTTTCTCCTCCCTCCTTTCTCCCCCCCCTACACCTACACACACACACACACACACACACAAACACACAGACTCTGGCACCTACTTGCACTTGAACTCACAAACATGCACTCATGCATACACTACCCACATACCCCCACAAAAAAAGCAATGCTTCTGATATGTCTACACTATGCAGGGGCTAGCATCTCTTACCAGGTTAAAGCCCTCTTCCTAGTGTTAGAGGCTTCTCTACAAACACACATCGGTGTCAACGAATTTCATCAAATGCTTTTTCTAAGCCTACAGAGACACTTCTGTGGTTTCCTGGCTTTCCCTTGTTCATCTGGTGAGTTAAGAGGTGGATCTTCTTTTCCCTGCTGCACAGGTTCTTTTAAAGACACATAGCATGTTTCAGCTGTAGCCGAAGCCCCATTTCCTCCCACCAATCTGCTCCCCGCTCCTCTCCTGCAGCAGATACCACCTTAAATTCAGTGCTTATGATTCTCACGCATATTTTCATGCCACCGCTACATATGCATGGACCATAAACAACTCGAGGTGCTGTACGGGAGTTTATACAAATGGAGCCTCACCATGCATATTCCACAATTTGCTTTGCCATTCCGATATTACCGCTCTAGTTCACAGTGACACAGGGTCGTTACTCTGCTTCGGTTTCCTTATTCATTCTTTTGTTTGGAAACATGGAACTTTAAGAAATGGTTAGCTGTTGCAAACAATAGCACAGACATATATTTTGGTAAAAGACCCCCCCTTTTTTTGTACAATATAAAACTGCCTTGGTGTGCACACATGTGTGTCCCTTCCTTCCCCATGGTGTTAACTATGGCCAAATGGGTCCTAAGGCACTTGTCCACACATAGAATTAGAGATCTGTTTTTTTGTTTGTTTTCACCAATACTTTACCTGATGGGTACAAAATGATACTCCATCGTTGTATTAAATTGAATTATTCCCTGACTTGGCAGTGAGGTAGAAAACCTCATATTACTATATGTGCATCTTTCTCTCTGTGCACATCCGTGTGTGTCTGATGCTGGGGGTTAAACCTAGGGCCTCAGTCCCGCTAGACAAATGCTCTACCACTGAAATACAGCTCCAGCCTTCAGTTCACTTCTTCCTTCCTTCCTTCCTTCCTTCCTTCCTTCCTTCCTTCCTTCCTTTCTTTCTTTCTTTCTTTCTTTTTAACATTTTTTTGATTTATTCTTTTTTTTTCCCCAGAGCTGAGGACCAAACCTAGGGCCTTGCGCTTGCTAGGCAAGTGCTCTACCATTGAGCTAAATCCCCAATCGCAGTTCATTTCTTTTTTTTTTATTACGTATTTTCCTCAATTACATTTCCAATGCTATCCCAAAAGTCCCCCATACCCTCCCCCCACTTCCCTACCCACCCATTCCCATTTTTTTGGCCCTGGTGTTCCCCTCTACTGGGGCATATAAAGTTTGTGTGTCCAATGGGCCTCTCTTTCCAGTGATGGCCAACTAGGCCATCTTTTGATACATATGCAGCTAGAGTCAAGAGCTCTGGAGTACTCGTTAGTTCATAATGTTGTTCTACCTATAGGGTTGCAGATCCCTTTAGCGCCTTGGGTACTTTCTCTAGCTCCTCCATTGGGGGCCCTGTGATCCATCCAATAGCTGACCGTGAGCATCCACTTCTGTGTTTGCTAGGCCCTGGCATGGACTCACAAGAGACAGCTATATCTGGGTCCTTTCAGCAAAATCTTGCTAGTGTATGCAATGGTGTCAGCATTTGGAAGCTGATTATGGGGTGGATCCCTGGATATGGCAGTCTCTAGATGGTCCATCCTTTCATCACAGCTCCAAACTTTGTCTCTGTAACTCCTTCCATGGGTGTTTTGTTCCCAATTCTAAGAAGGGGCACAGTGTCCACACTTTGGTCTTCATTCTTCTAGAGTTTCATGCGTTTAGCAAATTGTATCTTATATCTTGGGTATCCTAGGTTTTGGGCTAATATCCACTTATCAGTGAGTACATATTGTGTGAGTTCCTTTGTGATTGTGTTACCTCACTCAGGATGATGCCCTCCAGGTCCATCCATTTGCCTAGGAATTTCATAAATTCATTCTTTTTAATAGCTGAGTAGTACTCCATTGTGTAAATGTACCATATTTTCTGTATCCATTCCTCTGTTGAGGGGCATCTGGGTTCTTTCCAGCTTCTGGCTATTATAAATAAGGCTGCTATGAACATAGTGGAGCATGTGTCCTTCTTACCGGTTGGGACAACTTCTGGATATATGCCCAGGAGAGGTATTGCTGGATCCTCCAGTAGTACTATGTCCTATTTTCTAAGGAACCACCAGACTGATTTCCAGAGTGGTTGTACAAGCTTGCAATCCCACCAACAATAGAGGAGTGTTTTTGTATGAGTGCTCTATCTGCATGTACTTCTGTGTTCCAGAAGAGGGCATGAGATCCCGTTATAGATGGTCATGATCCACCATGTGGGTGCTGGGAATTGAACTTGGGATGTCTGGAAGAGCAGCCAGTGCTCTTAACTGTTGAGCCATCTCTCCAACCCCTCATTTATTTATTGAGAGACAGGGTCTCACTCTGTAGATCTGGCTTGCTTTGGACTCTCTGTGTAGACTAGGTTGACCTCAAACTCACAGACATCCACCGGCCTCTATCCAGGATGGCCATGTACAGCCGCCTCAGCTTCTAAAGCAGCTGGGTTTACAGACCTGCATCTCCAGACCTGCCTATTTGTACAGTTGGTCCTTTTTCTTGTTGATTTGAAGACTTTAAACAGTGTGTGTGTGTGTGTGTGTGTGTGTGTGTGTGTGTATTAGCTACACACATTACTATGATAGAGCCTTTTAGTCTATTGAGTTTTCTTTCAAAACTAAGGAAGGAAACTGTCATTCAGCAAAGGCCTTAAGAGCTAAATACTCATAGACTTACCAAGTGCACACTCATAGAAACCACCGATCAGCTGGAGAAGTAGGAAGGGCCATGTTCCAGAACCTCCTATGTGTCCTTTTGGAGTCATGTTGATTTTTCTTCTCCTAAGTACAATTATGATCTTGGTTGTTTTTATTGGTCACATTTTTTGTGTTTAGTAATTCTTAAAGAATTTTTTAAAAAAATATGCATGTATGCCTGCACGAGTTTGTGTGTGCTACACACACATGGAGGCCAGAAGAGGGCTCTCACCTATTTCCAGCCTTTTCTGACAGGTCATCTTTCAACGAACAACATATGATAAGATGCTTACATCTTAACTGTTATAAGTTCCACATGGCAAAGGCATGGCTTCCAGCTTGGTAAAATCTTTAAGAGGTGAGGTGGGGCCAAGTGGATAGTTTTCAGCTCATGGGCGTTGTGGGACGGAGATGGTGGTGTACTCTCTTTAAAGGGATTGTGAGATCCCCCCAAGTTTCTCTTCTCTTAGTTTCCTGGTCATGAGTGGGTAGGCTGGTTTTGCCCCGGTGTAGTGACAGGACATCAGATCTCCTGGAACTGGAGTTAGAGGCATTTGTGAGCTGCCTGATGCTGCCACTGGGAACCGAACCTAGGTCCTCTGCAAGAGCAGAGTGAATTCCAACTGCTGAGCCCTCTCTCTGGCCTTCTCCCTGCCTTTCTCCAGGACTTAGCCGCTGCTTAAACACTCAAAGTATTTGTGGTTAGTTTCTCCCCTTTCGCTTTACATCCACAGATTGACATTTCTCTTTGTCTTGCTGCTGTGACTCAGCCTGTCTATAAGAGTAACACTTGCTGTGACTTGGGCTCCAGTCCCTCAGTTTTACTGGTGGGTTTTGTTGTTTTGTTTTGTGTTGTGTTGTTTTGTTTTGTTTTGTTTTATAAACAAACACATCATTGCTTATGAATGTATTCTACTGCTGATCTGATTCCCCCCCTCAAGTTTTTAAATATTTAAATATTCAATCAACACCACACGGAACATTCTTGTGTGTCCCTGGTGCACACGTGGGTGAGATTCTCAGGAGGCACTCCTCGGAGGGACATTTCCTAATCACGATGAATGTGTAGTTTCAGCTTGGGGAGCCTGTGCCAAACTCTGTTCGAAAGTGGCTGTTGTGGCTTGTCTTTCTGTGTGCTTACCTTACGGTATTGTCAAACTAGTCAACCAAAAGTTAAACGTGTGTGTGTGTGTGTATGTATGTGTGTTCTTACAGTGTCTTAGGTAAGAAATTAATTTTTAACCTAAAAATATTTTCCTTGATGTTTTAAAGTTTTATTTAGAGTTTTAGTCTACTTGGAATGAACTTTTGCTCATGGTGAAAAACACAAGCATTTCTTTTTATCGTTGCTATCACTGCAGAGCTGTTTATGGAAGAGGCCATTCCTTTCTTGTTGATTTGTGATGTCCCACTCCAAGCTTCTCTGTAAGGGAGGATGTCTGTCTGTCTATCTATCCATTTGTCTACCTATATGTATATGCATATGCATATGCATGTGTGTATATAAGTGTGTGTGGATTGAGCATGCACATGTGTATGTGTGAGAGTGCATGAACCCCAATGTGTGATGCATGTGCACTTAGAGTTGTTAAATTTTCTGAATGAGTTATTGTCATAAAAAAAAATAGTGACCTTATCTCTGGATTAATTTTGGGTTGAAGTCTACTTTAGCAGAAACCAGAAGCCCTATACTAGTTTGGCGTTGGTTTCAGTTTGCTTGAGAGTTTTTAGTCCTGTTGGGTGCAGTATCACAAGACTTTATTCCCAGTACTTGGGAGGCAACGGTAATCGGATCTCTGTGAGTTCAAGGCCAGCCATTGCAAGAAGTTGTCCCATAAAAAATACTTTTAAAAATCTTTTGACTGTTACTCTGTGAGTGTCTTTACCAATAATGTGTCTTTTTGGAAACATCAGAAAGTGGGGTCTAGTGTTTATTTTTAAGGATTTATTTAGCTTTTAGGGTTATGTGTACTTGTGTCTGTGTCTGGATGTGTGTATGGGAGTACAGGTATCCACAAAGGCCAGAGGAGGTGCCAGGTCTCCGGAGGCTATAGTCACTGTGAGGATACCAACAAAGGTGCTGGGAACTGAATGTGGGGCCTCTGCACGAACTGTGTGTACTCTTATTTTATTTTTTAAAATTATTGTTGTTTGTTTTGTTCTTTTGTTTTTTGTTTTCCAGACAGGGTTTCTCTGTGTAATCCTGGCTATCCTGGAATTAATTCACTCTGCGGATTAGTCTGGTCTTGAACTCAGAGATCTACCTGACTCTGCCTCCCTAGTGCTGGGACTGAAGACTTGCACCACCACTGCCCAGCTACGAACTGTATGTGCTCTTACCCTTTGAGCCATCTCTAACCCTGTCTAGCCTTCTTTTTTTTAAATCTAGTCAGTCAGTTTGTATCTCTTTATTGGTAAATTGAGGCCATTTGCATTCAAGGTTATTCAAGGTTATTGCTAAGATGCACGTGGGTTCCTGTGGTCTTGTTTTTGGTTTTCCTGGTCATTTGGTTAATTGCTGTGTTCTTTTCGCATCCTTAGTACTAGAGGTTTGATGGTTCACTGCGTTGGATGTGGCCTATTTCTCCCACTCCTCTCCTTTGTACAGCGATTCCTCTCATGAGCGTCCTCTTTCCCTGTCTCATGGTTGAAACTCTCCTTCTTCTGTCTACAGTCGTTCTGTGAGACTCTTCGGCAGTGCGCAGTGCTGGCTTGGTGGTTATGACCTGCCCGTGTGACTGTTCTGAAACGTCGTTATTTTCTTGGCAGTTTTAAAAGTCAGCTTCACAGGATCTAACAGACATAGCTAGCAGTTATTTTGTTTTTAGGGCTTGAATGTCATTCGATGCTGTCCTGGATTGTAGGACAGCTGAGAGAGATCTGATGTTATTTTGAGGGCTTGTTTGTTTGTTTGTTTGTTTGTTTGTTTTGCTGTTGTAGGTGAGTTGACATTTTCCCCTGACACCTTTTGAGATTGTTTCCTTGTGTGACATCGGGACTATGATACATCAAAGGGGAGCCCTGCTTCTGTCTACTTGGGTGTCTATTTCTTTTGTAGACTTGGGAAATGTTTTGCTACAATTTCATGGGTTAGACTCTCTCTGCCTTTAGCATTTACTGCAACTCTTTCTTCTGCTCTGTGGCGTCTTACTTTTGGTGTCTTGATCACTTCCTAGAGTTAATGTGTGTCGTAGCCACGTTAATTTATTTTATTTTTGCTTATTGACGTTCACAGTATTTCTTCAACCGTGTCCTCCATTCCTGATATTCTTTCTTCAGCTTGGTCTACTGGTGATATTTTCAATTTTGTTGAATTTGACTCCTTGACGGTTTGGTTTCCTAATCCCCCTCCGGATCTGTTTCTGAATCTCTGCCATGTTTTTGACTTTCTCGTTCATACTGCCGACTTCTTTACGTTTTGCCATTTTTCCCCCTTTGTACTGCCGACTTTAGTCTCTGGAGCCCAGATGAACTCATCTGCTCACTTGTGCCTTCTTTCAGGCCACCGATCATTGCAACCAGACAACTTCAGAAGTCTTCGTCTGGAAGATTCCCTGTTTCGGTGGCCGAGGAGCCTTTAGGAGGAGCCAGGCTCCAGGCTCTTTCATGTCTCCTGCTGTTCTGTGGTCTGACTCAGGTGTCTGTTGGTTTGGAAGTCTCTGGAGTTTGAGAGGGTTCTTGTTACTGCATAGTCTACTCTTGAAGGCTCAGTCCCAGTGCTGCTTGGCGAGGAGGAAGCAAGCTGCGTTTGGAAGTGTCTCTCTCTGGCTAGAGAGCTGTCTGGGGGAAGCCATGTTCCACTTAGTTCTCTGCAGTGCCCATCTTGGTCTCTGACCCTTGCTGTGCCTTTTCATTCGCCTTGTGGATTTCTAAAGCCTTTTCTCTATTTCTGTCTTGGAAATAAAGTCAGGTTTTCTTTTTCTGACTCTGTCATGAAAATACAGGCAGTCTCGAGTCTGCCCACTTTACCCAGAACTCCTCCTGGTAGGCTTCTATATTAGTAATTTTTTTCTTACTAATTTTGTTTATTTCTGTTCCTTGAAGCAATTTTATTATATTCCTTGGTGGACTGCTTTCTTCACACAACTGTATGTAATACATATTATATATAATATATTATATTACATATGAATTACATATACACATAAATCATTATAGTTTATTTTGTCAAATATTATTCTGTCTGATATTAATATTGTACATACCCTCACATAAATAAGAATATACAACTATAAAAATAAATAAATCTAATCTCATAGACTCTGTATCTTAGTAAGTAGACAATATTTTTTTTTCCTTTTTCACATTTGTCTTAAAAAGCAGAGCCCGAAGCAATTCGAGCCATTAAGAGAAAGAAAAAGGAGCCGAGCAGAGGAGCCTGGAAGCTGAGGCGAAGCTAATCCCTGACAGACAGACAGACTCACTTTGCCTCTTGGCCCATCTCCACAGATGCTGGGCAGACACACTCCTGCCTTGCAAGAGCAAATTAAGGTAAAGGAAAGAAAGTATCAGCAGTGGCTTCCTCCTCCTGTTTAATTAGTCAAAGTTTGCCCCTTGGGGTTTGACTCCTCTGAACTGCATGGTGTTACCTCGTCCGCACTCTGTGGCACAGAGCACTGTCTGAGTGGGAGGAGGCAGGGCGATGGTAGGCAGTGGCCTCCAGCGAGACACAGGAAGCTGATTGTCACTTATCAGTGGGTGTGAGGATCAAGAGGTGGAGCGTCTGGAAAACAGGCAAGGCCGAGAGATTCCAGGTTGTGTAGACGGTGTGTCTTGCTGCACATTGTTATAATGTATCATGTTCGTATTATGAGTCGCCCGCCTTATTTTGTATTTCTTGCCTTTTGACTCCGTGTTTTCTCTTTCTTACCTTCTGCTGAACTGAGAAGCCTCCCATTCATCCTGCCATTTCTCCCCTACGCAGTTTGGGAAATAAACTGATTTTTTTTTTTTTTTGAGTTGTGTTTCTCCTTTGAGCTGTCCAGCTTTTTACGTGTACTCGGGAGTAGGCTTTTCTCGTAGATTTAAGTCATACAGTGCTCCCATCCTTTTCGGAAGCCTGGCCCAGTCTTTAACTCACACAGTGCCATTCATATGTAGTTTATTTTCACTTCTGGTCACAGTTTTATCTGTTTAAAACCTTTGTCTAAGCTGGGTAGTAGTGGCAAAAGCCTTTAATCTCAGCAGTAGGGAGACAGAGGCAAGAGAATATGAGTTTGAGGCCAGCCTGATGACTGAGTTCCAGGACAGCCAGGGCTACACAGAGAAACCCTGTCTCAAAAAAACCAACCAACCAACCAACCAACCAACCAACCAACTGACCAAAAAAATAGACCAAATTGTCTATTCCTCTTCACTTTAGTAAGTAATTAAATCTACCCATCCATTTTGTCCGTGAGGCTATTAACTTATCTCTCTGTCTGTCTCTCTGTCTTTCTGTCAGTCAGTCTCTCTCTTCTGTTTTTTTTTTTTTTTTTTTTTTTTTCCCTTCAGGACACTGTTTCTCTGTGTAGATCAGGCTGGTCTCAGACTCAGAAACGCATCTTCCTGCCCCTGCCTCCGCAGCGCTGCCTGGCTGAATCTACCTTTTGTCCTTTCTTCCTCCTCTCCTTTCTCCCCCCCCCCCTTCTTTTTTTGTGTTTTTGGTTTTTTTGGGGTTTTTTTGGACAGGGTTTCTCTGTGTACACCAGGCTGGCCCCAAATGCACAATGACTCATTCAGCTCAGCCTCCAGAGCGCTGCCTGGCTGAATCCACCTTTCTCGAAGCACAGCCTTTACTCCATCTTTTCCTTGTTTGCTTTTCTAAAACGTGCAATATGCTTTTTAGACATACGGGGGAAGTTGGGAAGGTGGCACAAGGGTTTCCCGTAAGTGTGACAGTCCCACTGGCTGTTAACACGGCCGGCCATGTGTTGCCCAGTATGATGATACATTTGAAGAACTGACGTTGATATATCAATGCTAACAAAAAGAAAACTACTTCTTTTTCAGAGGTTTTTAATCCAGTGTCCTTCTGGTCCAGCACTTCACGCAGGACCCCCACATCACACAGAGACATCATATCTCTTTCTGTACCCTCTGACTGTGACATTCTCCGTCTTTCTTTGTTTTAAAAAGCATTTCGTTCTGATGCATTGGTTCGATTATCTGTGTTTTATTTTATATATTTTATTTATAAGTGTTTTGCCTGCGTGAATGTATGTGCACCATGTGTGTGCCTGGTGCCCGTGGATCCCTGGAACTGGGGTTACAGATGGTTGTGAGCCACAGTGTGGGTGCTAGGAACTAAAACAGGGTCTTCTGTGAGAGCCTTAACCACTGAGCCATCTCTCCAACCTTGCTACTTTCCTCCCCTCCCCACACTCCCCCCCCCCGTTTTTGATGGTGTTGACAATTAAAAAAAAATTAGTGTTTTGTAAAGTGCCTTACTATGAGGATGTATACTTTTTACGGTAAGACTGGATTGTCTCTTCTGGTTTGCCTTCCTTCCTTCCTTCCTTCCTTCCTTCCTTCCTTCCTTCCTTCTTTTCCTCATTTTCTTCCTCTTCCCTCTCTTCCCTCCTATTCCACTCCCGCTTCTCTCTCCAGGGTCTCAGTCTGCAGCCCAGGCTTGCCTAGAACTCTCCATGTAGACCAGTCTGCCCTCAGATCCAGTGACCCTCCTGCCTCTACTTCTTGAGTCCTGAGGTTCCAGGTGTGCACGACCACACCCGGAGCACAGTGCCATCCTCATTGCATCATGACGGCGTGACTTATGAGTGTTGATGTTGGCCCTGGTCATCTGGCTGAGGAAGTGTTTGTCAGGCTTCTCCATTGTAAACTTATTCTCCCCACCCTGCCACGGAGTGCATCTGGAGGGAGATCTGTCTGCAGCCCACACCTGAGGAGTGGGAAGAGATTCTCCTCTCCAGTGATGGAGGGTGGAGCACCCACATACAGTGTTTGAAATCTTTCTGCCTGAGAGATTTGTTAGTTAATTCATTGATTCAACTCATTAATCTTTGTTTTCAATTCTGGATTATAATCCAGCACTATCTTATTGGGGTAGTTTCTCAGTCTTCCCCCTGAGGTCATTGACCCCAGCACTCCTCAACACTTCACCATCAGTGTTGCTTTGCGGCACTACAGAAAGTTCCAGAATCTTGTATGCTTCCTGCCTCAATCCAAGGAGCAGGCACTCTCCTAGGGATGCATACTTGTTTTTATCGGAGAATAGAGTTTGGTGACAAGATCTGGATGCTCTGTGTGCTCATTGATACTATGGGGCCATTTTTGTTTTTCCAGCTGATGTTACAAAAATTATTTCTGTTTAATTAAGCATGCTAGACTTGTGCTCTAGACAGAACCAATGTCTGTCTGTCTGTCTCTGTCCTTTTCTCTTCCCCCTCTTCCTCTCTCTCTATCTCCCACTCCCTCTTTTTCCTCTCTCCTCTCTTTCTTCCCCTCCCTCCCTTCCCCATTCTCTTTCTGTGGTATTAGTACTAGATGCTATAATGTGGTTTGTGTATTGCATGTTTTTAACCGTAAAGAATTAGCTTATGTGATCATAAAAGAGAAAAGAACCAAGTTCTGCCTTGACAAGCTGGAAAAATCAAGAGGGCTGATGGCTAAGTTACAGTTGGATATCTCTGATCAGATAGGCAGACAGAAGGACTTTTTTCTTATGTCACTTTGTATTGGTCAGGTTTTCAAGAGATCCACCCACACAGGGGAGGCCAGTTTGCTTCAGCCAGTCTACTGGTTCTGTTTGTCTCAACCACAAATCCACAAGAATACTTCTAGCCAATGCACTATCCACAGCCCAGTCAGGTTGATATACAAAAGTAGCCATTTCGATTTGCCAATACAATTTACTGGGCCTAACCACTTGCATCTGTATTAAATTAACCATCTGCTCACACTGGTGTATCTACCTCCATCGTTAGGTTATTCTGCCCTCCTCCCTGTGTCTGTAAATTTCCACTTCAACAGAGAGAAACCTGGCTTCCCACATCAACAACCTATATACTTGGCTGTCAAGTTCCAAAATGCATGCCTAGTGGGGTCAGGATTGTTGACCCAAACTCCTGTGAGAAGCAATAGCTTAATCAATTACAGTGATTAAACGCAGCTTCTGCTGTCTTTAGTCCTCGAGACTCACTGTTTCCCAAAGGTCTTTTGCTCAACACGCAGTTCCCCTACCATCTCGAGTGAGGCTGTTTCCTGCATGTGTCATGCTGCTGGCTTCTCATGTCCCAGTCTGTATTCCTGCAATGCAGGAAGCTGCAATGCGCGACTTCCCAGGTGGCTTGTGAAATTTTTGCAGAGAGTTTCATGTGTTTGACAAATGCACCATTTAACATCTCTTGACAGAATCTTATAATAAGGCCTCATGGCCTTCACCTTCCTTCCCTCCAGCTAGAACCGCAGCTCCATGCTCCCAGCACTGATCGTTTTGCTGTCTTTTGTAGAATGCCATTGGATCCATCAGAGTTTTGAGAAATGACTTAAGGGAGGAAGACCTTATTTTGACTCATGGTTTCACAGGACTTAGTCCATGGTCACTTCGGGTCCCTCATCTCTGGACCCACAGCAAGATGGAGCATCGAGGTAAAGGTTGCAGCATAGAGAGCTACGCACTGATGGTTGCTAGGAAGAGACTGGGGACCAGATGAACTTCAAAGGTGATCTGTGACCTAACTGCTCCAGCTTCACTTCCGAGCTGCTTCTACCTCTCAATGGGGCCTTCATATTATGAATGCAGCAATAAATTCATCCACCGATTATGTCATAGCCTTCAGAATCCTGTCATCTCCCCAGATCTCCACCCTAAAACATGGCAGCTGGAACTGGGCCTTCAACACATTTCATATCCAAGCCACCAAAGTCGTGTAATTCAAAGTACACACTCTGCAGCTTTCCTTATTCTCTCTCTCTCTCTCTCTTTAATCTAGTAATGTGAATCTGGTAATGTGAATCTGACTCCTTGTGGTTTAATAGCTCATTTATTTTAATTGTGACATAATTCTTCCTTGTGTGGTTGTGTTGAAGGGCATCTTGGTTCCAGTCTTTGAGATTGTGGCTAAAACTGCTATAAGCATCCACCTGCAAGTTTTTTTTTTTAAAGTATTTATTTATTTATTTATTCATTTTATGTATATGAGTACACTGTAGCTATCTTCAGACACACCAGAAGAGAAACCATTACAGATGGTTGTGAGCCATCATGTGGTTGCTGGTAATTGAACTCAGGACCTCTGGAAGAGTAGCCAGTGCTTTTTTTTTTTTTGCTCATGTCTTTAATTCCAGAGGCACAGGCAAGTGTATGTCATTGAGCTGAATGCCAGCGTGGTCTATATAACGACTTGCAGGACAGCAAAAGTTACATATTATGCCCCTCACTCCCCTGCAAATATCAACCAAGGAAACAAAAATGATAGAGAGAACTCACAGTTGTTTACTGAAGTTTCTACAAAGAATTCACTGTAGTTCTGTATGCGTCTGGCAGAAACATGAAGTGCACCAGTTTAAACTGAGACTTTAGTAAAATTTTACTAAAAGGGAATGCAAGTTTAAACAGTTAGAAATGAACAGATAAAAATACTAGGAATACAAATGTTGATCATAAATAAGCAACATAGGCAGGCGGAGCTCTTAACCGCCGAGCCATCTCTCCAGCCCGTATCTTTGACTCTTGCTGTTCATGACCATAAGCTATATTTAGTCTCCATTTATTTAGATCATTTTCAGACTTTTGTGGTTTTCCTTATATAGGTTCCTGTTAGGTTGATGGCTGAACATGTTTCTGCTCTTGTACATTAAACTCTTTCAAGATTCAAATACCACAGTGATATTAGTGATATATTTATTAGTGATATATTCTACAACTTTGCCATAGTAATTGTTAATATTTTTCTTTCTCTCTGATGATTTTCTGGGAGTTTCTACATACATTGATATATACATGCATGCGTGCATACATACACGAATACATTGATAGTTTTATCAATGTCATCGGTAAACAAAGACTTTATTCCTTCCCAGTTTATGCATTTCTTTCCTTTCCTTGCTTTGTGAGCTTGGGTGTATTATCTGGGAGCTCCCCCTCCCGACCCCAATTCTGGGTAGGAGTGGTGAGGAAGGACAGCCTCACCTTTTCCTTAATCGTAGGGGGAAACTTTTTTTTTTTTTAAACTAGTAAGTAGTTAATGTTAGCTATATAGTTTTTAAAAGTCAAAGTTCTCTTTTGTTTATTAGTTTCTTTAAAATAAGTGAACAGTGAATGTTCAATTTTGTCAAATGCTTTTTGAGATCCAGGGTTCGTGTGCTTCAGGCAAGCACTGTACCAGGACAGCCATACCCCCAGCTGTGCTTTCTTTTTCTTTGAAAGGACATTAATTATTTGATTTAATTTTTCTAGTGGCTCTAAATCTGCTCAGATTGTCTGTTCTTTCTTGAGCCTTGGCAGTTTACATCTCTAAAAGTATTTGTCTATTTCATCTATAAGTAGTCACCAAGTTTCTGGTCACAGATTTTATTTATTTATTTATTTATTTATTTATTAGATATTTTCCTTATATACATTTCACATGCTATCCTGAAAGTTCCCTATACCCTCCCTCCACCCTGCTCCCCTACCCACCCACTCCCACTTCTTGGCCCTGGCTTTCCCCTGTACTGGGGCATATAAAGTTTGCAATACCAAGGGGCCTCTCTTCCCAGTGATGGCTGACTAGGCCATCTTCTGATACATATGCAGCTAGAGACATGAGCTCTGGGGGTACTGGTTAGTTCATAATGTTGTTCCTCCTATAGGGTTGCAGACCCCTTCAGCTCCTTGGGTGCTTTCTCTAGCTTCTCCATTGGGGGCCCCGTGTTCCATCTTATAGATGACTGTGAGCATCCACCTCTGTATTTGCCAGGCACTGGCATAGCCTCATACAAGACAACTATACCAGGGTTCCTTCAGCAAAATCTTTCTGGTATATGCAATAGTGTCTGGGTTTGGTGGCTGATTATGGGATGGATCCCCGGATAGGGCAGTCTCTGGATAGTCCATCCTTTCATCTTAGCTCCAAACTGTCTCTATAACTCCTTTCATGGGCATTTTGTTCCCTATTCTAAGGAGGAATGAAGTATCCACCCATTGGTCTTCCCTCTTCTTGATTTTCTTGTGTTTTGCAAATTGTATCTTGGGTGTTCTATGTTTCTGGGCTAATATCCACTTATCAGTGAGTGCACAGATTTTATAATATAATTTCTTTTGCTATCCATAGGATTGGTAGTGATGACTCCTTTGTTTCTGATATTGATAGGTTGTATCTCTCTTTTCTTCATGAAGCTTTATTGATCTTTTCTGAAGAGCAATACTTGGTTTTGTAGATTCTTATATTTATCACCTTCAATTTTCTTTATTTTTGCACCAATTTTTTCTTACACTTATGTTTAGATTTGAATGTACCTTCTTTATCTAATGTTTAAACTCAAAACTTAAATTTTTTGAATATTTTAGATCTTCCTGTTCTCTACAAATGTATCTAATGCCATAAATCTCCCTCTAAGTACAACTTTTGCTTCATCCCACAGGGTTTGATAAGTTGTGTTTCGTGTTTAGTTAAAATATATATAAAACTTATATTGAGTTTTTTTCCCCTCTGACCCACGTGTTATTCAGAACTTGCTTAATTTCCAAGTCCTAGAGAACAATCCGTTGTACTTATTTCTTATTCAGTTATACTGTGTTCTGAGAGCATCCACCTATTACTTTTATTCTTTACCTTTATGCTTTACTCTCAGAATGTACTCTCTCTTGATGACCATGTGAGCTTAAGAATGTGCTGTTATTGAAATAGTCGACGCATTCGGTTGACTGACGGTGCTGTTAAGTTCCACTGTTTTGTTTGATTTCCTTGATCTATCAATGACTGGAGAAGGAGAGTTGAAGTCTCAGATGAAAATCGTAGGTTTTTCTGGTTTTCCTGGCAGTTATGTTGGATCTTGGGTGACATATTTTGATGCGGTATTGTAAGGTACGTCTATATAAAGAGCTGTTGTGTCTTCGTTGGTTTTGAGTATTTTATATGATTCAATTTTCTTTCCTCTCAACATATCAGCTTCACTTCTTTTAAAATGTTTCAGTGTTTTCCCTAGAGTTTTCAATATGCATTTATGTCTAGTCTGAGCCCACACTCAGACGTACATGTTGTTTTATAATTAGTGAAGACGACGTACATGGGAGCTCCCAGCGCCTCCCTTTGTCTCTCATTATCCCGCTGACATTTATGTCCTCTACCCATGCACTGGAGTCATGGGATGCACCACTGCTACTACACAGTCCTTTAATGCTTTTCGTTTCCTGAAGAGAGTCAGTTTTCTGATCCGTCTGTCCCTTTCTTCCTTTCTCCCTCACTCCCTTCCTTTATCCCTCCTCCTTTTCTTCCTTCCTTCCTTCCTTCCTCCCTCCCTCCCTCCCTCCCTTCTTTTCTTCCTCTCTCCTTCCCTCCCTCCCTCTTTCTTTTCTTCTTCCCTTCTTCCCTTCCTTCCTTTATTACTCTTTGGGACTGATCCCAGTGCCTTGTGCATGTGAGGCAAGTGTTCTACCAATGAGCTGCAATTTTCCTTTCTTTTTGATTGAGGAAAGTTTTTTTTTCCCTTTACTTTTCAGGATACTTCCATTAGATATGTAATTCTAAATTGACTGTCCTTTTTCTTTCTATGCTAAAGTAGTTTTCTGTTATCTTCTACCATGCATAATATCTGATGAAACGTCCACTATTTTTTTCTATCTTTCTCTCCAAGTAGTGATTTAATTTTTCTTTTTCGCTTTGAAGATTTGCCTTTGTTTTTGTGGAATTCAAATGTGGTGTTTGGAGCGAGTCTTTAAGCATTCATTGGGTTTAGTATTCTCTGGATCTCCTGGATCTACGTTTTGGTGTTTGCCATTAATTAAAAAAAACAAAAACAAAAACAAAAAAAACCCTTGGTCATTACTGCTTCCAATATTTCTTCAGCTTTGTTCCTCTTCACCTTCTGGCATTAAAATCATGCATATAATGCAAGTAGCATTGTATGGACTCAACAGGTTATATTTGGAAATATACATGTGTATGCAAATGCATATATGTATACAGTTACAGCTGATGAAAGGAGAGACCATGAGTGTAAAACAGAGGAGGGGAGGTATATGGGGGGCTTGGAGGGAGGAAAGAGAAAGGAGAAATGGTAAAATGAAGTGGTAAAATTAAGATACAATCTCAAAAACAATCACTTGTATAACTTTTAAAAATAGCCACAGATCCTCCATGCTGCATTTTCTTTTCATTTTGCCTTTGCATTTAACGTGGAACAATGTCCATCAACATATTTTCAGTCTGAGTGATTCTTATTCTGGCCCCATCCAGTTTATGAATGTGACCATAAAGATAAGCGTCACAGCTGCTACAATGTATGTACTGTTCTATTGCTAGCATTTCGTTTTTCTCTGCTTCTGTGATGGTTTGAATCACAAATGTCCCCATAGTTATGGAATTTTGAATACTTGGTCCCCATTTGAGGACTTAGGAGGTGAGACCTTGTTGGAGATAGTTTGTTACTGGAGGCTTGCTTTTAAAGTTTCAAGTCTCATGCCATTTTGAGTTCATTTCCTCTCCTCCTTGCTTGTGGTTGGAGATGTGAGCGCTAGCCATCTGGTCTACCCACCTGCTGCCTCCACTCTGTCATCATGGATTCTAATCCTTCAGAACTGTACACCCAAAACATCTCTTCCTTAGTTGCCTTGGCCCATAATGCTTTGTCACAGTAATAGAGAAGTGATGGCTACAGCTTGTATCCCCATCTGGTCTCTTGTGTACCTTTTTTTTCCACCATCAGTATGATGACTGCAAATGTTTAGTTTTCTGTGAGTCTGATGATTGTCCTCTGGTAGGTACTATCTCTCCTAATAATGTTTTTGCTCAATATTATCAGATCTTGTAAATTTTTGTTTTTGTTGTTGTTGTTGAAAGGAGGGCCTGGTGTATCAAGTATGAGGAGCTGAGGTAACAGGACTTCAGTATGAGGCTCTATGCTAACCTGTGTGGTGTTGGCTATAGCTTATGTTTGCTGTAACTGCAGGTGTTCAGGACTAGTCCTTTGAGTGGCTTAGTTTTTGTCTCCCTCGTTCTCTTTGGTTTTTCCTTTTCTGGAGTCTGAGTTTTGGAACTACTTCACATGTAACTTACTGTTAACTATATTGGAGCCCTGTTAATGTTCCGGGTGAGATATGGGTGAGGTCAATAGAGGTACAGGGCTCTATAATACTTTGAGTATGGGTCTTTTAGTTGGCTTTTGTCACTGAGCTTCACAAGTGATCCTTCACTTTCCCCTTTAAGTGATACAGGAAGTCTAGTTAGTTGGAGTGTTAGTTGTTTGTGTCTGCCCCCACTACACACACACACACACACACAAAAACACACAAAACTCCAATTAGGTCTTTTCCACAGAATGCCCTTTGATAATGAGAACGAGTTGAGTATATTTTAACATAGCTAGCTTTCCTGTACCTCTATGAGATTTCTTTTCTCATGGATGTCTCACCCTAACAACTCAATGGGGTTCCGGGAGGTAGAGCCAATGCAAATACTAGTCGCTCAAGTCTGTAACTCTGAGGCATTTTTGTGGCCACACTCTGGTCTGTACTCTACCTTCATCAATCCACTGAAGCTACATTTATGGGCTTCCACCAACTACCAGTCCGGGTGAGCTGATACTGGCAGTGATTCTGTACTCCTGTATCCTCCAGATTTCATGGTGGTGATTTACCCTCTCAGCTCATTCTTTAATGGATCTCAGAATTTCAGTTTGTTCAAAGCCAAGTCTCATACATGCCCAGGAAGTGTTCTGCCATTGAAGCTGCATCCTAGCCCTACTTAGCATTATTTTATTGTTGTGAGGATGGGCATGCTACCTTTCATGTCAAATATAAGAATATGAACCTCTAATAGCTTTTAATTTTTTAATAGCTTGAGAAAGTCATAGCCCATATATGTTTGAACAACATGCCCCCTCCCCAAGGAATACTAGTTTACCTGGGTATAAAATTTCAGATCGTCAACTCTTTTAGCTGAACATTTTGAAACGATTACTTTACTGTGTTCTTGGCATATAGCATCGCTGCTGACAACTTCATTCTCACTCTGCCACGACTCCTTTGTAAATTATGTCTTTTCTTCTGGAAAATTTAAAGTTGTTTTTCCCTTTTTATAAGATATGGCAGTAAGCATAGTATTTTCTTCACTTGTTTTATTTTTGATATAATGAATCATATTTCTTTTAATTGTGAAAAAGTTTCAGTTCTGATAGCTTCTGTGAAGTGTGCATGTCTGTGTACTTGTGTTTCCACACATGCAGTGTGTGTGGAGGCCTGAGGTTGGCAGTGGGTATTGTCCTCTACTGTTCTCCACTCTGTATCTTGAGACGGGTATCTCACTGAAGTTGGAGCTTACCAGTTCAGCTTTGCCAATTGGTACCCTCCTTCTCCGCCCCACCAGTCTTGAGATTACAGGCTCATGCTTCCATGCTTAATTTCATGTGGATCTAACCTCAGTACCTCCTGCTTGAGTGGCAAGCACTTTACCCACTGAACCATCTTCCCAGCTCAGTTCTGATGCTTTGATGTCATCTTTCTATGGCTTCCTTTTCTCTGAAATAATATCTGCTCCTCAGTCTACTCTCTATGTCCCCAAACTGTTCTTTCATACTTTCAGATCCATTTGTTTTGTTCTTGGGTAGTTATTCATCATCTTTCTCTTGATCTCTCCATTCTAGAATTCATTCCATTATCCTATTTTTATTAATGAGAAAGTTGGTTTTTTTTTTCTTCTTCTTCCTGAGCCAAAATCTTCTTCAAGTCCTGGTGTGTCCTCTGAGGACACTGATTTAAATCTGCTTCCAAAAATTCCTTGAAGCCAGAGATGACAGCTTGTCTTTTTCTTTAGATTAGACACCACGGCTAAATGTAAGTAGGTCATGAAGGATGCTATGATTCACCATGGAACGACCTCTTGCAATCCAGTGATGGAGAGTTGGAAAAGCAGATCAATATCTAACTTGTAATCAATACATCTCCAGATGTTTGCCTGTTCGGTGTTGAGCATGGACTGAGCAGAGGGCAAGGAATGAATTTCTTAGTTAACTGCCTCCCTGTTTATCAAGTATACCTTGTTTAAATAAAACCACAAATATAAAAACTTTAACTTCTGTGATCCCTATATGAATGGTGACTACCTCCTGGCAAAGATGTTTAATATGAGTGAATGGAAAACCCCCTGGGGTATGTAAATTGACCCTATGTGACTCATGTGGGTTTCATTTATTTATTAAACAATACTTCATTGTGCTTTCACTGTGTTGAGATCCTTCCAAGTACCGAGGCTATACTGGGATCAAGACAGGGGTTCTTCTTTGAAGGATCCTGGAGATTAATGTGTGTGGGAGAACAGATAAGTACAGAGGCACAAGATAATATGACAAGTGCCGTGGAAAGTACTGTGGGATAAGATGTGAACCAAGCAATGGGGGCAAGGAACGCCCTCGCTAGCAAGGAGGCATCTGGTCTGCTATCCAAAGCGCAAGGAGCAATCATGCGGTGGGACAGTGCGTGGGAGGGCTTCCAGAAGAACAAGCGTGTGCAAAGGCCTGAGAGTGAAGTTGAGATGCCATTTAAAGACCTGAACAAGATGAAGAAGTTAACATTCTCACAGAAGAGGAAAGGGGGGCTGAGGCTGGAAAAGTCTCTATGCTATGCTGGACCTAGGTCTTACAGAGGATTGTAAGCAATCTGAAAACCCCCAGATTCTGGGATTCTGCTCAGGGGATAAAGAGCAGGGTGTGGAATGAATAACTAGATACATTTTTGGCCTGTCCCTCAGGCTACTTTAGATGGTTGGAATGACAAAAATGTCCTAACTATGGAGATATGGATGGGCCTGGGTTAGCGAGGCACAAGCAGGAGCCAAGGGGACTTCCAGATTCCCAGGTGTGGAGGAGGGCTGGGTAGTGGGGAAATGGAAACATAGGGAGAGGGTTGTATTTAATAAGAAAGAGCTTGGATATTTTTTTTAAGACACAATCTCTCTGTAGTGAGATTGGAATTTACTATGTAGACTAGGCTAGCTTTGTACTGCTGGAGATATGGCTCAACAAGTAAGAACAGTACAAGCTATCACCCAGAGTCTTAGTTTGGCTCTCAGCATCTAGGAAGGCAGCTCACAACCACGTGTAGCTCCAGACCCAGGGGATCTGATGCCCTCTTCTGGCCTCTACAGGCACCTGTACTCATGGGCACATACCCACACATACAGACATACAAACACACACTTCATAAAAATAAATCTTTGAAAAAAAAAGAGTGTGTTGGATTATAAGAGTTAAGAAGAATATTTTAGAGATATTTGTGTTTTTATATAGCTCTGACATTCTCCACATTGGTGACAGAGGGGTGTCTATCAGAACATCTTGTGCAGAATCTTCTAGAATTACCACTCAAGGTCTGTATTTCTAGACATACTCCTCAAAGTCTGTCCACTTCAGTGTGCCTCAGAGATGATGTCTTTCTCTCTCCCTCAGTTCTCTGTGTAAAGCTATCGTCCTGTAGGTGCACTGCTCCTGATGCTAGCAAAGGAGGAAGATACTTAGGATGGTGACAGGGGACATGATTATGCAGAGGCACAAGATTGTATGACAGTGGGGACTCCCTGAAGACCCCCATTGCGCTGAGATTCCTTTCAGCACGTTAGCGGCATCTGATCTGTGTGAGGTGGGTTCTGTGGTCGCTTGGAGCCCCTTTGTGCAGAGTCTGCCTCAGTTCTGGTAGCTGGCGATAGTTGCTTTTCCTGTCAATGTAACGAAGTATCTGACCACCCCCTCCTCCCCCCAAAAGCAACTTAAGGAAGGAAGGAAGGGTTTATTTGGGCTTATGGCTTAAGGGTACAGCCTGTCATAGAGGCGGGGTGGGGTAGCAGGCCCATGATATAACTGGTCTAATTGTGTCTGTAGTCAGGAAGTAGGCAAGAAACAAGACTAGGCTACCATACCTCAGGGCACACAATTACTGCCTTCTTCAAGCAAGGTACTGTGTCCTAAGGGTTTTATAACCTTCTTAAACAGTGATACCAGGTAGGGACCAAGGATCCAAACACATGAGCGTAGCAGGATATGTCATATTTAAGCCACAGGAGTAGCCTTACCCCACCCACAAATAGGTCTCTGTTTCATTTTGATCCAAGTGACTTCTGCTTCCTGTGTTTGTTGATTCACTCCCTGTGGAGGATCGGTAGCACCAATGGCCCCAGTTAATAACCTCCAGGTATCTAAACCTTCTGTCCTCAAACTTCACAGTTCACTCCTACTGTGACTTTGGGCTTGGCCACATGACTTGCTCTGACCAGTGTGATGTTCATAAATGTGATGTCTGTAGAGGACGCAGATTCCTGTAATCTGTCGCACCTCTGTGTTTCCTGGAACAACTTGCCCGGACTAGCCTCTCTCTTGCGTGGCTAAGGATGAAGTGACATGTTCCGCACCTGTATTGTTCCAGGTGAGGCTTTCTTAAAATCAAGGGGCCCTCAGTTCACTTCCAATTTATAGGAGACACATGAACAAATGTGGTCAATGTCAGTTAGCCTGGCCAGAACAGCAGAACACAGATCACAATCCACAGAAAGTCCAGCGGATCTATAGACTTTTGAGCAGTAAGAAAGGTTTGTTTGTTTTTGTTCTGTTGTTTAGTTTTTTTTTTAAGCTATGGAGTTTTAGGATGTTTTGTTATTCAGCAGGAGCGAGCTACCTGATGCAGGCCTTGAAGCTACTTGATGCCCCAGCATGCAGTAAAGTTCTGTAGGTCGCCCACTTTAATGAGCCGTGGAAAGCTGTATGGGGATTCCCTTCTCTGTTATTGTCCAGAGCTTAACTCTCTTGCTGGGACCAGAGTTTTCCTAACACCCCATTGGCTTGACTGTGCTCCTGATCCAGTAAGCTCTTTTTGGCTTTCACTTGCTAGCTCCAGCTAGATAAACTACTTGGAACTGCTTAATCGAATCTAGAGATTTTCTTATGACCCAGGGGTCACGGTTGGCCACATGGGCCCTGTGTAGGCATGGACACTGACTGAAAGTACTCAAATGCTCATGACCCTCCCTCAGACATTATACTGACACCTGGATGAAGGGCTGTTTTCTGACAGGCTACCATAGACTGTGTGGCTTAAATATCTTATGTCCCCTAGAGTTTTGGAAGTCAGAAGAGTGTTAGGAGGGCAGATTTCTTCTAAGATTCCTTTAGCTTGTAGATGGCTACCATCTCCTCATGTCTTCATGTCATCTTCTTTTGTATGTGTGGATCCTAACTTCCTCTTCATATGAGGACAGCAGCCATTGTGGAATCAGGCCCATCCCAATGACACCACCCTAACTTAATTACCTCTATAAAGGCCCTATCTCAAAATTCAGCCACATTTTTAGGTGCTGGGGATTTGGAGTTACTCCTCAAACCCAGCTTCCTTGGTCTGTCTCTGACCTGTGAGTCTGAGATCTGGGTGTGCTGCACCTCTGAGCCCCCACCCAGAACTTCGACAGTTATGTTTATATGCACTTGAAACTTTCAGATGATAATGCCCAACTCCTTCTTTTCACAGCATTTTCTCTTAATGGCTGTCAAAACTTGTTGGCACTAATAATTTTGGTCACCAAATTATACTATTTTCCTGGTAAAATAAAAAACACAAGAGAATGATGTGAGCCTCTGGGACCAATATAGGAGACTATGTCCTAGAAGCAGAAATGGCCCTTCCTAAGTTCAACTTGTGAGGCTCTAGAGCCCAGGAGGTGTGCACTTGGAGGGGATACTGAGGAGGGAGAGCAGTGCCCCTGTCAGTCCAAGAACAGTAGGGTTTTGGAGGAGGAGGCCAAGCCCCAAGAATAGGCGTGCACTTCAGAAAGGGCTTTGTAATGGGGCAGGGAATGTTGCTGGACAGTGGCCTCAACTGGCTGCTAGTTACGGCTTTGGGAGAGTCATCCATCCTCTCTGGACTCCACTTCTCTATAAACGAGAGAGTTTGTGGGACCGTAGTGCCAAGCTCTGTGCCTGGACCACATCACAAACTCAAAGGCAGGAGACCCCAGCATGGGGAGATAGGAGTGAACTGTGGGAAATACTGGGAGATTCGGGCATCTCAGGGGGTACTGAAATAACGTTAGCCTGAAAGCCTATTCAGAAATATCTTCTATTGAATTCCCCCTAACATGCATCTACTTGCTTGTATACACGAGCATACCTATACAAAAGGATATACAGACGTGTGAATATAGCTTTTACACTTCCATGTATACAGGAGCACATATGTCCCCAGACTTTCCCTCTACTACTGATGCACACATGTGCACAAAGTGTGTGTATCCCTCCCCAGATGTGAGAATATACAAACACACACTTATACCAGCACAAAAATATGGGCTGCCAGTTCCAGTTCATAGTAGCTGCTTCCCGTCATAAAATAAAACTCTGGATTCATCACAGTGTCGTCCCCAGTCCCTGTTCTCGAGTCCTCCCGCCATATAGCTCAAATTAAATAAGAGGGGGAAGACCTAAGCCCAGAGCAGAGAGCCACACATAGAGATCGCAATCACCACACAATGTTGCTGGTTGCAAGGAATGGATGTTGAGCACTGAATGTTAAAAATTGTGTTGAATTAGATAAGAAAATCCCGTGTAGACTTTGTTAATGATTCATAATCAGCTAATAAGCTCATCTTGAGGAGAATAATGATCCACGGACCTGTTGGCTCGTTTATCACTGTGTTTTACAACATTGGCAAAGAAACTAATTAAATCCCCGCATCATTACAGAGAATCCCTTTTAATAGAGATACAATGATGCACTAGAGGCTACAGATTACACTGCAAATTGTACCAGGAGATTTTGGACAGCGGGTTTTAATTAACATGTGAGCCAGAAGCAGCTCGTTTAAATAATAACCGGGGCTGCAACCATCTGTAAAACCGAGCCAGCCAGTAGGAGGAGGTGGGGAACTGAGGCCCTGGGAGGCAAGGGGAGGGTTGGCTGGGAGCTGGGAAGTATTTCAAAGTTAGGGCTCCGGGGGCCAGGAAAGAAACTGAGGCAGGGATCAAACTATATATGGGGAGGTACAAACTGTAGCCACATCAGCTTTCAGAATCGGAGCAGTTGAAGGACCACATCTCTAGCTAGGGAATCTCAAGGCTGGGTCTTCATCCATTGTGACGGAAGGGTCAGGTGGTCTCCTGAGAAACCACTCCCTTCCCATTTAGCACAACAGCCTTCAGAGAAGCCATGCTATGAATGAGCACCTACTGTCTGGAGCAGGTTCTCTGTCTGATCGGTGGCTGGTTCAGCAAGTTGCTGAAACTTGTCTTAGGGCAGGCTGGGTAGGTGCCCTGACAGGGACCCACTGCTTTAGATTTTACTTTGGAGTAGGAGCACACTTAAGGGGCACAGCCTTGGACTCCAAGGTTCTTCTGAAGGCTGGCTTTCAGAGTGGAACGTCAGACTGTCAGCCAGAAGATATACAGAAAGCCAAGTGCACATGAAGGTAGATGGGCCAGGGACGGAGCAGGAAGCTGCTGGCCATGAGTGGCATTCGCCTCCTTGGAAATGCAGCCAATCCATGTCTCAGAGACAAAGACTCATCTCCATGCAGGACGTTCTCATGGAGGGAGTTCCTAAGGACGCAACATTGTCTGAGTCACACAGCAACTGCTTGGCCTTAGTTTGAGCTACTTGTCATTCATTTGTCTTGGCAGTCCCAAAGCCTGGGTGCTTATATGTTTCCTCTTCAGGACTCTTATTTTCCTTCGTCAGTGTTGGGATGGCCCATGGCTATGATCCAGAATCATTGCCTTCAAAGTAGCCTTTCTGACAGTTGTGGGGGAGATCAAGGCAGAAGGTGGGAAGGAGTTCTCCACGAGTTCATGTTCCTCTCTCAGAGAAAAGAAGCTGAAGGCTCCTTCCACTGTGCCTTGTATATTACTCTTTTATTTTTTTTAAAGATCAGCAGCAAAATGATTCATAAAACCTTGGAAACGGGTTTAGCGTAAAGCCTCAAAGAACAATAGCTCATTGTGCTCTGAGACTCCCACCTGATGTTCTGCCAAAGGCGTGACACAGGCTCCTTCTGAGGGAGCTGCACCCCGACAGTCACTCCCAGCTTGCACTATTCCTGGGCTTCCATGGCAACACCAGGAGCATCGGCTCACGCTTGCTCGGCTAGCCTCACTAGCTGGCACAGAACCCTGGGTCCAGGCCTCAGGACCATCCCCAGCCTGGGATGTTGTTGGTAGGTGGGACGTCACTCCTACCTAACACCATGCACACAGGTGCACCTACCTATACATGCTAAGTCCTTTATCTTTGCACCTCTTGAAGCTGAAGTTCTGCACCATCTGTACTGCCTACTCCTCTTAGCCCCATCTGGCTTGGCAGCCACCTGCCTGATGTCATTTTCTTCTGTCCTTGCATTCCGTCGTGTGGCAGAGGACATAAACAATCAGATTAGAAGTCAGAGGCCACAGAGTTCAATATCCTCTCTTTTGAGAGGATGAAGAGGCGTGTGTACAGAGGGGGGAGGGGCCCATCACTCTACACAGCAGTGTGGCTTGGGACGCAGAATTGGTTTTCTTTCTTCCAGGCATGTATCACTATCCTGCATAAAAGATGGTCTCTTGTCACCTGTTCGGTTGCACTTTGAAGTGGCTCAGTTGTTTCCCATGTGGTCTCTGCTTCCCATCGAGCCTCCTTGAGCAGCTCTCCCAACCCCAACAGGGTTGATGCTGGCACCTGCTTTCTGAGCTGTCAGAACCTCTGGCACTGCCTATGTAGTGAGTCATATTTGAGTGCTTCAGATCTGGGTGGGGGAATTGTTCAAGGTTAGCTGGTCTCCCTCACTCATTCTGATGGGGAGGAAAGGAAGGCCCTGGGAGGTGGAGAGGAGTGGCTGGAGGGATTTGATCAGTGGCCCAGCTCTTAGGAGAACAAAATGTTTGAAATCAGAAATAGCTTTGGTGAAAGAAATAGCTTTCGGTATTAAAAAGTTGGGATAGAGGTAGAACAGGTGTCTTCTGGGTAGACTGTGCCCAAGCCCTATGTGGAGACAGGGGGCGGCCATACTAGCTTTCTTTATTTGGGCACTTACAGATCATCGGTGCCTCTTATTTCTCCTAATGGTGCCCAGGAATGATCTGCATTTCTAATCAGCCCCATCTCCACCTTGCAGCACAAGCAGGAAGCTGATGATATCTTCGTCTGGAGTCAGTGAGATCTGGGTTCAAATCCCAGCTCTACCCCTATTTCAGCCTAGCAAGTCTACTAGGATGGGTGGTGTGTTGGAGATGGCTTGTAAAAACTGCTAATCACATTTTAAGAATTTGGTAAACCAGCCATTAAATAAGGCCATTGCTGAAGATGAACTTACATAAGATTATGATTACATAAACCTTGTTTCTGGTCAGCACTAAAGCAGCACGTGATGTTTCTAATCATTTTACTACTGATGGTATACAGCAGTGGTTCTCAACCTTCCTAGTGCTGAGACCCTCTTAATACAGTTCCTCATGCTGTGGTGACTGCCATAAAAACTATTTTTGTTCCTATTTCATAACTGTAACTTTGGTACTGTTATGAGTTGTAATATAAATCTTTGATGTGCAGGAGATCTGATAGGTGACCCCTGTGAAAAGGTCATTCAATCCCATAGGTTGAGGAACCCTGCTCTAGAGCTCTCCTCATCCTGATTGTATCGGTTTGGTTTGAATGGCAAGAATGCTATACAGCAGCGCGCTACCCACATACCCAAGAAGCCGGTGGCACAGAGATGGAACCTTGTCCTTTTGCCTTGACATCAGCTGAGGTGGAAGGCTTCAGATTGTAGGAAGCAGTAAACATTGCTTTGAGATGTGAGCATTATTTTCTTTAAACTTTTATTATGAGGATGATTGTGTATGTGTGTGTACGAGTCCGTAGACACACGTGTCACGGTGCACATGTGAGAGGCAGAGAATGACCCGGTGGAATCAATTCTCTCCTCTCCACCCTTGCACTGATTTCTGGGATAGATCTCAGGTAGCCAGGCTTGCCCGGCAGAAGCTGTTGCCCGTTGAGCCTTCTCGCTGGCCTGAGAATCGTCCTTTTTGAGAGTTGGCTGTTAAATACTTTGTCACTTGCTCTTAATAGTATGTATTTCCATTGGGAGGGAATTCTTGTTTGCAGAGGAGGAAACAGCCTTACGACAGGAAGTGGTATCTGCAACTCACGTGGCTGGCAGGATTGTGAGCCAGAAACGAATTTCACTGTGTCTTAGAATTCCAAATTTGGCCCTCTATTTTTTTCTTTTAATTTAAATTTTTACCTTTTGCAATGTGACTGCCCTGCTATCTCTCTTCAGGCTCTGGCGGGTCTTCAACAGAGCAACAAGGTGCAGGGGGCTTGGCTTGGCTGTAGAAAGGTGTCGGGGGAGGCAGAAGCTCTGTGAGGCAGGGCATGCTGTGGGAGGGATACCTGCCTGCCGGGGAAGAAAGGCAGGATTTAAAGCCCGGCTCTGCTGCAGCCACCTCTGCAAATGCTTGAGCAGCCGCCCACGGCCTTGGGTTTCTCCCTCCTTTTCCCTCTGTGGCAGGGATAACACCACCACTCACCGTTGGTTTGAAATGTAAATGAGTGAACCTTCCGTTCTCAAAGTACCCAGAGTGGAGCTGTACATAGCTTGGAGGAAAAAAAAAAGGCTCAGCTCCTTTCTGTCTTCCCCGTTCCTGCCTTCTTTTCCTCTTGATGAAGATTTTTCAATTGTCAGTCAGTCTGACCACATCGACGTGTCTGGAAATATTCCCCTCTAAAGGTAGCATCGTTCATTTCTGGGCCAACTGTCCGTCGAGTTTTTGCTCCCCATACTGGGAGAGCTTGGATCTTCCCTCTGGTTGGTGGGATCCAGGGTGTTGCACTGTGTTCCAGACCCTTGAGGTACTAAGGATCTCACTACCCAAGATGCCAGAGGCTTGAGAAATGAGCACCAGCTGTGCTGGTTTTTTTGTTTTTGTTTTTGGTTTTTTTTTTTTGTTTTTTTTTTTTGGTCTCTGGCTAAGATCACCTGAAGAGCAGCAGATGTGAGGCTTGGTGGGGTAGCATAATTAAGGCTGACCCCTGTTTGCCACAGAGAAGAGAAAAATCTGCTCTCTTAGGTGAAGATGGCCTTTGGGAATGAGGCAAGGGAAGACTCAACTCTGGGGCAGGGCAGTGCTGTTAGCTCTTGAGCTGAGTTGATCTTGAAATCCCAACAGCCTTTCTGTTCCATTCCTCCCAAAGGCCTTGCGTTCATCAACAGTGTCTTGTCCCCGCTTCCTTGTAGCCCTTCACCCATCTCTAGATTGACAACTTGAAGCCCCATGCATGGTCCATGTCTTATAACCCCTAAGCAGCTTCAGCCCTAGACCCGCAGCTCCCTGCTCATCTTGGATTCTGGGAAACTCACTTGGCTATTTCTTCTTGGGCAGAGCAGACAGCTCTGCCAACTGTGTTGACTGAGTGGTTACTGTGAGGCCCCAGCCAGGAACATCACAAATCCTTTTGTTCTGAGTGACGTCTCTGACAGTCCAAGTGGGACTGCTCTGACCTTCTCTGCTCTCCTCCAGGCACCGGAGACAAGTGTTATCTCTTGGTCTTCTCAGAGAACAAAATAAGGAGTGGCAGAGCCTTACTGTCCTCCAGTTCCGAGCCACAAACGCCAGGGCAGAATCTCTCTCTTGTTCTGAGGCCCAACCCTCTTCCTCTGTAATTCTCTTCTCACTGCACCCCTGATCCCGCTGGGACAGTACTCCATCAGTCACCTCCTTTTCTTTCATTTCCCATCTTTCCCTTTTGGCTGACATCTTTCTAGAAACTTCTGGATGTGTTCGGGCCCCCTGACCCCCTTGAGTGACTGCTCTATCCGTCTCCATCACTCACTTGTCACCGCTGCCGTTTCCTCACCGCCCACTCCTTCCTTAATCCTTGTGCAATCTGGCTCCCGCCCCCCACTTCTCTATGGAAACTGCTGTTCTCATTTCACTAGCAGCATCCTCACTGGATTGAATATGTTCACAGCTCATAGGAAGCACCAAGAGAGGGCAGACTTTCCTCCCGGCGCTGGGTGAGGTACCGAGGAAGGTCAAGGCTGATAGCAGATTCACTCACAGGGAGATTGGGTTTCAACCAGTTGGCCGCTGTGTCCTGTGCCCAGCGATCTTTGTGTAATTCCATTGGGTTGACAAGCAGATGTCCTCTCTCAGTAACACTCCAATTCCCCATTGCCATCCTACCAGTTTGCATTTCTTCAGGATTGCCATCCACATAACCACACCCATGACCACACTGTTCACAGGCTCCTCCTCCTTTTCACCAGCCCCTCCCAGGGAAGATCAATTGATCAGCGGAGCTGATCGATCAATGGCTGCTTGACCTACTGAAGAGAGTTCTACTGAAGAGAGACCTACTGAGGTGTTCCTCAGCCTCTGTCATATAGATTCTGATCAGAACCACTTAATAGGTCAGCAAGGATGAAGCCTTGGCATCAAAACAGGATTTGTTCAGCTGACTTTTAGGCAGTTGAAAAGCGCGTGCTTTCATTTTTTTCAAACAATATAGCACGATTTAAAACTATACCTATAAGTTGTCTTTCCCTACTACCGTACTTCTAGCGTCTGAGGGATTCTTTCTGTCCTCAGTGGATCCTCACTAAATGCTGAATGAGTGGACAGACCCATGAGTGACTGAGAAAGTATCGCACAGCTCAACTTCTTTGTAAGTTCATCATGAGCCAACTCTCTTGCTAATGCCAACTTCTGGCTGACACTGACATTAACGACAGCTCTATTTTTGTACCTAACACATAGGAAGACATGACCTTGAGGATCAAAAAGTTTAACAAAGCCCAGGGGCCCAAAGTTGATCCCTTTTCCAATGCCTGGAGTGGTCTCCACGTGTAGTCTGTGTCCCATGTCTGGACAATGACCATCAGTCTTGCTCTACAGAGCCTGGAGGACGAGTTGGCAGGCAGATTGGGAGGTACACATCTGACTTGGACATTGTTTCAGCACCTCCTGCCACTCAAGTGTGTCCCGGGGAAGTCAGAGAGCTGGCTGGCGGGTCAGGCTGGTGCCCATCTTGAGTGTCCGGTCTCCTGTGGAATCCTGCCACTTCCTCCCACTGATTTGGGCAGGATCTTCATTGTCTGCTCAAATGTAATTAAAGAGTCCTCTGATGGTGCCAATTAAAGACTCGGAGGGACAGGAGCGGGTGTTCACGGCATCACATGGCGCGGCGCGGTGAAGCTGTAAACATCCATTAGCCATTACAGTTCTCATTAGTCCTTGAAAAACAACTCATTAGTGTCCATAGAACTGACAGGTAAATACAGCTAATGGGCTAAATCTATCAATAAATTCATTGTGTGCAAAATCAGGGTTTCTGTCATTGTGCTGCTTGCGGTGACTAATCAGAAGGTTAAATACTCCTCCTGCAAAAATATATATAAGTTGCAAAGCACTTAGCCTGATAGACTGTGGAAAAATGGCATGAGAGAAACTAATGAAGACATCAAAGGCTTTATTTATACGTAGGGTGGGTTCACTGTAAGTTCAGGTTGCTATGAACTGTCACAGCTGTTTAGCTGAGACTAAATTTTAGAAAGCATATTGATTTGTTTTAATTTAAACGGGGCAGTTTACAAAAGCTGCTTGAATCTGAAGTTATTCCAGAAATGATTGCTTAGCGTGTGGCGGGGGGTGGGGGGGGTGGGAGGCAAGTGTGCTTTTCCAGCGGCCCCATGGGCCATCTCTAGGGAGGCTGCTTCTCCTAGGCTGTGCCAGCAGTAGAGAACTGTAGAGGGACTGTGTACCAAGAGGTGTGTTTAGTCCCACGTCTTCACAGTGCAGTGGGCTCACAGGGAGCCAGGGCAGCCTGGATTCAGGTCCAGGCTCACTTGGGAATTTGTGGCAGTGTCCAGGTTTCATAGGCCTTACCAAATTGGACCTTTTCTCTCTCCAGGGAAACTAAGGTGCCCTGGGGAGGGGGGGTCACCCACAGTTAAGGGTGGCTTCTTTGTGTATTTGATCTACTCTTCTGCCTGCTGCCTTCTCCACCCCAGCTGTAGCCATAGAATCCAGAGAAGTCACAGCTTGCCACCCTCTGCATTCAGCTAGCCTAGCCCTGGATACCTGTGCTTTGGGCAGCCCTGGAGTTCACCTGCTTCATTTCAGCCATGAAACTCCCATCTCCAGAGGATAGTTTCCCAGCCTTCTGCCCAAAGGCTTCCCCTTTGACACTGTTAGATGAAAAAAAAAATCCTTATCTCAAAAGGATATGACTTGAGAGGCAAGGTTATAAACTGGTCGTTGGTGAGTTCCCTCTGACTTCTGCCTCAATTTGAATTTGTGATCTGCATAAAAGTAGTAGAGATTTTTACATATATAAAAAAGTGTCTTTCCGGCTGCTTCTAGATAACCTCAACTCTGGCAATAGTGGGCTCTGTGGCCAGCCCGGCCCTACTGGAAAGGGCTGGGCAGCTGTTGACCCCTTTGCGTGGGACCTGTACTTTCCCCAACAGTCTCATGTCCACCTGTTCATCCTCCACCACGGCAGCGCCCTCTTTGATAGCCGCAGTGAATGGCACCATACGCTAACACCAGCATCATGACTTTTGACAGAACTCGTTGTTCTGTGTCACCATCGCTAGACCTAATCCCAGGCAGACACAGCTAGCCCACTGGCCTCACCCCTTCCTCTGACTGGAGAGGTGAAAGAAAGCAAGTCTTTGCATTTTAGCTGCTTGCACCCAGAATGTGCCTTGGTGCTCCTAGGACCCTCGGGATGGTGGCTCTCCAAACCCTTAAAGGGTTTTCAGAGCCTCAGCATCTTAGACGGGTGCAGTACCCCATGCAGCCTCCAACATGGCCTCTCCTAAGGAAGTGGGTGTGTGCGTTTGTTCTCTCAGGAGACCCTTGCATCCTTTAGTGATCCACGCTTCCTGTGACGCCCAGGCTCTCTACTCAGCCCTCCCTCCTTCCTTCCCTTCCCTCCCCACCCTCCTTCCTCCCTCCCATTGTGCCTCTCTCTCCTCTCCTCTTCTTCAGCATCAGCATCTATCTGCGTCCTCTTAGCCAGTGTGCTCTTCTCACCTCCCGAGAGCTTGGGTACCCACTCTTCTTCCTTCAGGCAGGAATGTTCTTCTCCTTTGCACTCTAGCTGGCTGGGCTTTTTCCTTTTCCTCAAAATTGCTAAGCTGGTTTTGGGGCCCCTGGTTTCCTGGTGCGCGTGTTTAGCGTGTGTTTCCCTAGATCATCCCACGGCTGGCTGCAGCTCATCACTCAGCTAGCTGCCAGCTCAAATTCCACCTTCTTAGAGAGGCTTTTTGCAACCGCCCTCCCACCCAGCCGCTCCTCCTCAAGGCACCGAGCGTGGTCTGAATTTATATCATTTCCTTGTTTGTGTTCTTGGTTATTTATTTATTTTTACTTGCCTTCCAAGCAGGCAAACTCCATGAGAGCAAGTCTTTATCCCGCCCCATTACCAGCACACCTTAGTGCCTAGATTGGAGCCCCAGGACTGCTCAAAAACAAAAATATAAACAAACCCGTCACATGACTGACTTTAAAGACCACTCCTTAAGTGTGAGAAGACACTGGGGCCTAGACTATTTCATGCACATGGGAATGGACACAGAAGAAGAAAGGCAACTCATGAGAAGCAGTGATGAAATTCTCAGCTCCAAGCATGGCCAGAGATACATCAGTTAAACAGCAGGCTGCCTCCCTCATCTGTCTGTCCGGCTGAATTCGAACAAGGATCTGAGCAAAAGGAGACGCTCATGTCCCAGTGACGTCCTACAGCTGTGCAAACTGTGTCTAAGAACTCTATACGGTCACACACTTGGCTGAAGAGCAGTTCTCTTCCCGTGTCTGCCCTGGCGAGGTCCGTGGCGCAGAGTTGAGCACACAGAGGTACACGCACTGAGAGACAGTCATCATGCATTTACTGTGTGTTCTGGCAGTAAGCAACACACTCTGTAGCCCTTTGTCTCACCCAAGTTCTGACCAGGCCGGACCCTGCTTACTCTGCAAAGTCAGACATGATAGTGCATGTTCTGGGTGATATGGCCATAGGTGTGCTTAGTCCTTTCTTCCACCACTTAACTTCTAGTTGGGGAGAGACAGGCCATATTCATTCAGCCAGTAAATGCAGATCATGTCTGATGATGAAGGATGCTGCGGAGGAAAGTGAAGTGAGGCCAGCTAAGGAGCAGGTTACTGCGCTCTGTGTGGCAGAGCCACAGACAGAATCCCCTGATTTATGTTGAAGCCCTGGTCTCCAGTGTAATGGCGTTAGAAGTGGGACTTTGGGAGGTAATTAAATTTGGAGAAGATCATGTGATTGAACTCCCATGATGGGACTGATGCCAAGGGATGAAGTAACCTGTGCTCATTATCGCTTGCTGTAGGAAGGAAGCCAGAGGAGGACCTTCCCAGAGAACCCAACCATGCTGGCACCCTGATCTTGGACTTTGGGCTTCCAGAACTGCAAGGAATACATCTTATTACAGTAGCCTAAGTTGACTAGCAATAGGGAACCAGGGAAGATCTCTTAATAAAGGCATGAAGGATGTGCATATAGGAGGAGAGAGGATGATTTTAGGACATTGTGACTCATCAACACAGAGGTCCTGAGGTGACTGGGACCTGATGAACTTGAGGAACAACAAGTACCCAGAGCAAAGAGATTTTCAGTGGGGGAGATGACAGTAGAGGGGACATGCTAGAGCTCCGTAACTGCAAAGCCCGCCAGCTTCTGCAGGGATTTTCCTTTTACCCAGAGTGAGAGGAGGAGCTTTGGTCTCAGTTGTTTTAGAGAGCTCATTCCAGCAGCCAAGGCTGTGCCTAGAATAAACTGGGGTAGGATACAGCTGGGAGATCGAGTGGCTCTGGCTGATCCTCAGGTGAGAGATGCTGGCCTCTGATTAAGGAGATGACAGAGCTGTGTTCATGTTGGGAAGACACAGATGTTGCTGCTGAAGAATGGACCAGAGTGGGAAGAGGAGTCCAGACTGGCTCTGGGGGCTTTAGGCCTGAGCACCCGGGAGACTGGAATCACCCTTTCTGCAGGAAAAGGGGAGGCTGCACAAACACAGGATTAGGGATGTGATGTGTAAACACCACAGTAAAAAGCAACTTAGAGAGGAAAAGGTGTATTTCAACTTATATTCTCAGACCACAGCCCATCATTGATAGAAGCCAGGCAGAAACTGAAGCAAAAACCATGTCTAGTGGCTTGCTCTCTGGTTTATTCTCAGCCAGCTTTCTTAGAACGTCTCTGTGTAGGGATGATGCTACCCACGGTGGGCTGACCACTCCCTCATCAATCAAGACACAGACACTGGCTTGTCCCATTGAGGTAATTTTTCACTTGAGGTCCCCTTGCCCCAGGTATCTTCAAGTTTGTGTCAAGTTGACAAGAAAAACTAACCAGGTCAGGGTGGGTGTGCATGCTAAATGTAAGACATCCACTGGACACACAAGTGAAGACACTGAGAGCACAGCTGGACCCATGAGGTTGGGGGAGGTGGAGGAAACCTGGAATCAGCAGGGTATGACAGTACAGAACTGTGGGGCCAGATGGACTGTCCAGGAAGAGAACACAGATGCTGTTAAAATGGAGTCTTGGAGCTGAGAACTAAGACCTGTGATAGCTTGGAGAATAGGGAAGTAAAGAAAAGCAAAAAAGAAGATGGGAAGAAACTTAGGATGAAGACCGAGAGCAGGAAAGTAATGAAATCCCGGAGGAAAGATGGGGATCGGGGAGAGGAGGGTGGGGGAGGGCAGTGTTGTTGGGGTTTGTGGCTTTGACCAAGGTATGTCATATATATGAACATCGGTGTGTGTGTGTGTCTATGTGTCTGTGTGTCTGTGTGTTTGTGTGTGAATGTGACCAACATATATTTTCAGGTCACTGATTTGGAAAATTAATACACCACAGTGGTGGTGGTGGTGGGGATGATGGAGGAGGTCTGAGAGTTGACTTTCAGATTAGGCCACACAGAAGTCACTGGCCACCTTAGTCCCTGTTGTCTTGGCGGGGTGCTGGGCAGGGACCTTATGGAAGCAGGTCAGAGAGAATAAGAATGAGGTGCTAATGTGGTGTGACTTGAAGCACCTGTGGGTGGATTTGCTTTCAAGAGGATCAGAGGACTCAGCAGGTAAAAGTGGCTGTCATGGAGCCTGACTGAGCTGCAGGGGACCCATGGGACCCTCACAGTGGAGAGTGCAGGTTCCCGTAAGCTCTCCTCTGACTCCAACCAACGCATATGCAGTGGTACTGTGTGTCCACCCCACATAGGTAAGTGTAGTACAAAGGAGAGTAAGGAAGTGGGCTAACTGTTGGAACACGGCGTGGAAGGACAAAGAGTTTGATTTTCTTTTCTCTTTTTCACTATTCCCCCCTCCCCCCCCCAGATGAGAGAAGTCGCGATGCATTTGTTGGCTGGTGAGAACAATATGGTAGAGAGGAAAAGATCTGATGATGCAGGGAAATTGAAGGGATAATTACTGAATTATTTGTCACAGCAAAAAAGAGAAACAGCCTAAGATGTCCATCAAGAGAAGAATAGATGAATAAAATATGTTATGTTCAAAATACTGAAGCCCAGGCAGCTGACTCACTGCCTGGAGGGAGGAACTTCAACAGGAGGGAGAGGCCAGCGCTGTACTGCTGTCTGATGTTCCTGCCAAGAACTCCTGTATGGCAAACTGAACCCAGACCACAAAGCCACTCCCCTATACGTTACCATAGCAGATACCTTAGCTTATCAACCCATGCATGGTTCATTTCAGCTCACAGTTTTGAGGGTTCTGGGCCATGATATGTGAGCCCCACTGCTTTAGGCCTATGGCCAAGTAGCTCCTCATGATGGGAGTATGTGGCAGAGCAAAGTCACTTATCTCATCCAAAGGGACAAGGGAGGAAGAAGCCAGGCCCCGCAAACTCCCTTTGCAGTCTCAGTTCCCACCTCCTACAGTTCTGCCATCTCCCAGTGTACCATCTTGGTACCCAGAGGACAAAGCCCTTAACATGTGGGTCTTTGAGCTGCATTCAAAGTCCTTCTGTGGCATCACATTGTCCTCAAATACCTTCACGCATCAAGGGAAGAGTGTAGCTATGACTGAAGCTCTCTTGGAAAATCCTTTTGTTTGCTTTGGTCAGAATGCCCTTCGTTTGTGATGACATCAAAATAAAACAAGGAAAGCAGTCACTAAGTGTGGATTGTTGATCCATGTGCTGCCGTCACAGAGCGTATGTCCTGGGAAGACATTATATACACCGTCTAAGAGAAGCTTCATTTCAGCGATGACAAATGCTGTAATGGAGAGATCAAAGATGAGCCAGGAACAGTCTAGAAAGGTTGAGGAATGTTGGTTAATTCAGAAACTGTGCCGGAGTTAGGTGGGCAGATGCGGGGAGGGAGGAGAGGAAGAGAAAGTAAAAGGAAGAGCTCTCATCCATCCAACCAATGACTACTGAACACCAGCCATGTCCTAGGTATGGGATTGCATCATCTGCAAAGCACATTCCCGCCTTCCTGAGCCTGTCCTTGTGACAGAGGGAGATAGACTGAGCATATAAGGGACACAGGACCAAGAAGGGGATAACAGTGAAGAGAGGGGCCAGTGATTACAGGAGAGATGACTGGCGCCTGAGACCTCAGTGCAAGCGGCTGGGCATCAGCCTAGCATGCTTAGAATCACGAAGAAAGGCAGATTGACTCCGGCTTAAGAACATGGAGGCGTGTGGTGAGATTAGAGTCAGAAGGAGAGAGACAGGAAGGGCTCAGAGCTTGAAGGGCCTCCAGTACCATTTTAAGCCTCTGTAATCCCAAGTCTGAGCGGGGCTGTCAGTTATAACGGAGGATTTCTTGGAAATAGCTCAGCATCCTCAGGTCCCCGGGGAAGGGCTGTGCCTGGTTTGGTTCTCCACTGCAGAGGTGTGGGATCTTTCAGCATCCGCCCCTCACACTCCCGGCTGTATATCTCACCTTATCACTGCAGTCCATTTAGTGTGAGCCGTATACTCCCCTCCAGAGGAGAACTCTCACTTAATTAATTTTAGATTTAAAGCAACAAGAAGTCCTTATATTAAAAACGGAGTGGGGGGGAGAACAGCTTGTTAATTAAAATGTCAGTTAGGGTGTTCCTGGCGAAAACTAAGATTAGTGGGTGTTTCCTTTGGTTACAAGCCCTTGTGCTTTGATATTTCATGTGTGAATTTAAGGATGTGCTCGGTACTCAGAGACAGGCAGCATTTCACTATGGCTCCAATGGGCAATTCAGTCTCCAAATTCCATTGTCCCCCTATAGCCTTTGAGATTGTACCCATGACCCATCTGTGTTTGTGTGTGTATGTGTGTGTGAGTGTATTTATAGGTTTATATAGATGCTCATGCTTGTGTGTAAGCATGGTGTGGAGGCCAGAAGTCTATATTGAATGTCTTCTCCAATCACTCTCCACATTATATTTGGAAACCAGTTTTCTACTGAACTTGGAGCTATATGGATCTGCCTGTCTCTACTCCTATACCCCCAACACTGGTGACATAGACATATGCCCACGAGCCTGGCTTTTATGTGGCTACTGGTCTGCAAACTCAGATCCTCCTGTGTTCATGGCAGACACTTTACCTGCTCATCCTTTACCCACCTCCCCTCAGCTCATCCCTTCACCTCTGCTCAGGAGGGTCTTTCCTCTCACATCTGCATTTGCATATGGCAGGCTCTCGTGTCTATAGCCTTTGTAAAGCCTGTTCTCTCTTCAGGGGTGAGTGGCATCGTTCCTGATCTTACTGTGTCTCTTCCTCGGGAATATTTGTCTCTTCCTTCTGCCTAGGAAGCACACTGCTTACATCTTAGGTCTGTTTCATTTTGTTGAGACAGATGATTACTGTGTAGTCCAAACTCCCAGTCCTCTTCCTCCAGCCTCCTAAATGTTGGCTTGTACCACCATGCTAGCTCTCTACTTTAAATCATTATGACGGATATAAATTGTGCTGTGGAAATGTTTTTTTAAATCTCTCCCTTAACTTCTAAGAAGAGTGGGGCCGACGAAGGGTCCTTGTTTGTTGTGCTGAAGGATAAGTGTGTGTGTGTGTGTGTGTGTGTGTGTTGGCTTAGAAAAACTGAGATAGACCTGTGCAATGAAGAGTTATAGAAAGGCCTGGAGTCAAGATGCATGCAGATCTGAGCTGGCTGGCAGCCATACTGCAGAGCCCAAGTAGAGATGGGATGTCACAAGGCAGCTGGAAGTTGAAGAAGCTGGGGAGGTTACATAAATGTTATGGTTTGAATGTGAGACAGCCCTCACAGGCTCACATCTCTGGTCTCTGCCTGTCGTTCACTTCCTCACATTGGCCATGAATGGCAGTCTACCATATGCTTTCTCTGCTGGGATGTTCTGGCCAAGTGCAGGGAGCCAAGCAATCACGGATGGATCCTCTGAAGCCACAATCCCAAATAAAACCTTAATCCATTAGCTGTTTCCATTTGGCATTTTGCAGGGGGGAAAGCAATCAACTCCAAGGAGGAAAGGTTTCTGGGGTGGCAGCAGCACGGGAGGGATCTTGTTGGGTGTGGGAGGGAAAGCGCTCTTTTGCCCTCCACTGAGTCTTGAGTGAAATCCTTCACTGACTAAGGCTTTGTGGAGTTAGAATACATGGTGCTAGGATGGGCTCACAGCAATCACTCTGAATGACCAAGACCCTCTGCTTGCAGACTTGGCAGTCGTCTACCAAGAGTACCACGGATGTTGACAGAAGCTGTGTGATATCAGGTAAAAGCCAAAGAACTCCATGACTGTGGCAATAGCAGTGGTGACTGTCAGGGATCACAGGGTACTCCAAGAAGGCCATACCTCCAAATAGTGCCACTCCCTGGGTCAAGCATGTTCAAACTACCACACATACCATATCAGTTAGCTAATATCACATAACATGCCACTCAAGACTTGGAGTATAAAATACAAAACAAAATCCAGAGAGATGTTCTAGTCACTGCATGTCCTAATTCAGGTTGCTATTGATGTGATGAAACACTATGACCAAAAGCAAGTTGGGGCGGAAAGGGTGTAATTGGTTTGTACTTTCACATCATAGTCTGTTGCTGAAGGAAGTCAGGACAGGAACTCAAGCAGGGCTGAAACCTGGAGACAGGAGCTGATGCAGAGGCCACAGAAGGTACTGCTTACTGGGTGGCTCTGCTCCCTTCCATATAGAGCCCAGGACCACCATCCTAGGGGTGTCCCCACCCACAACAGGCTGGGCCCTTTTCCACATCAATCACTAATTAAGAAAAGGTTCTGCAGGCTTGCCTACAGCCGTATCTTATGGAAGCATTTTCAACTGGGGCTCCCTCCTCACAGATGACTCTAGCCTATGTCAAGTTGACCACACTTTATTTATTGTTGCTGTTATTCTAGATAGCGTTCTGCACTGGCAATCCCAGCATTCCCACAGTGAAATGGGGGGGACAGAAGAATTATCTGGAAGCTTTCTCATCCACCAGCTACCCTGGAATACACAACACCGTGACAAGACAGACTTCCCTCACAAACAAGTTGGATTGGAAGGGCTGACTCCTGAAATTGCCTTTTTCAGTGCACAAGTGCAGTGGCATGCATGTCCCCTATCACATGAATTCTCCTTTGGGCAAGGAGCTCTGACTAGTGAAGGGTATTAACTTCCACTTTGCTCAGGGACCACTTGATGTGTGGCACCTTCTTTGTTCCACAGATCTGAGCTCTTTGTGGGAGTCCCCCCTTCTAGATTAGGAGCTAAGGAGAGATAGATTTCTTCTGGTTTCTTGGCATCCTTCACCCCATCACTGATACCCATCCTTAAGAGGAAGTGTGCCCGTGTGGTGCGTGCATGCTTGCGTGTGTGTGTGTGTGTGTGTGTGTGTGTGTGTGTGTGTGTGTGTGTGTGTGTGTGTGTGCTGAGCAAGCAAAGGAAGTGGAGGTCTGAGAAGAAGAGAGAGGATGAATGACAGAAAGAGAAGGGAGTGAGAGGAGGAGAGGAGTGTGTGTGAGAATCAGTAGCCAGGGTCACACATCTGGTTCTGACCTGCCTCCTACCCCCCATCTCCTGCCCTCCATTCTGCTCTATGGCTCCCCTCCCAGCACTCCTTGCTAGAAGAACCACAGTCTAGGAGCCAATGCTTTCTGATTTAAGGCTCTTTTTTGCTCTCAAGCAGGACTGTGTGGCCCTGCAGGGGTGGGGCAGAGGTGGGAGGTCTCACATTGTGTTGGTTTTTCATTATTCCAGTCTTTGTTACTAGTTTTATTTAATTTGTCATTCAATTACTGTTTACTGACTCTGCTGGCAGCCAACGTGTATTTACTTACTGTGCACTTTGTCTGATTTTCGTAGATTTTCCTTCCCCTCTCGTGGTCTCTGTATTGTTTATTCTATTAACGTATGATTAAGTTAAAAATAACGCAGAGAAAGTTAATGCCCCTTGACCCTTGACACCTGACATTTCATCCTCCAGAGAGAACCGCTGTTGACAGATGGTTAGATATCCTTTCCCTTTTTGTTTTTAACACTCACACAATTTGGATGTGACCCAAATATATCATAGCAGCCTTCAAGGCGGGTTTCTGTTCCACACTCATTCAAAATAACCAGAGTGGGACTCCGGAAGCATAAAGAAAAAATGTAAATCTTTATTGTTGGTTTCCTTAAATAGGTGGTTGGCGCATGGCTTCTTGCTGTGTCTGGAGACACATGTCTGTTCTTCCCCATGTCTCACTCCCAACAGCTGCTAAAAGTCTCTGCCGGTACCTCCCACTCAGCTCTGCTTTCTTCGGGCTGTACCCTCCTGAACTCTATTGACAGGAGTCCTCCCCCCTAAGAACATCTTCCAGCAAGAGCTGCTCCCCCTGAGTGCTGTCTTACAAAAGGCAGACTTGCTGTAGCTTTAAAGAGAAATTTACTGCCTCTCTACATAAATAGGATTGTGTTGTACACACAGTTCGGCTAACGGCTCTGCTCTCCCGAGCTCCTCAGTCTATAAATGCACAGGTGCCTTTGCGGGGCTGGCTACTCAAAGCTACCACTCCAACTTGGGCATGGTGGCCTCATGCCTGTCTGACTTTAATTGCAGCCCTTGGGAGGCAGAGGCAGGAGGATGGTTGAGAGTTTTGAGGACAGCCTGCTTTTCATACTGAGTTCCAGAGCAGAGTCAGGGACACATAGTGAGAGCTTGTCAGAAGAAAAAAAAGGATAAAGCTTTCTTAAGTTCCGGGGTCCTGCTCATGGAGTGTGATTTGTCATTAACTAGTCCCTTGTTGTAGAGCATTGTGGTTGCGCCCCCATTACTACTGAGAAAAGGCCACGATAATCATCCCTGACTTTGAACTTCTATGCCTTTTCTTTCCCCCTCTACATTGACCTCCTAACTTGACCTACATTATGTGTTCTAGCTTCACGTCCACAGTGCTTTCTTCTGAGATCTTTGATCTCTTCTTGCTCCGCGTGGTCTTGTGGGGCACCATAATGTCTCCAGACCCGGGCAAGGCACCTCACCAAACTGGCCACTCACAGCATGCCTTACGGTTGGTCTAGGATAATCCCATCAGTTTCTGCTGTCCATCTGCAGTGGACCTACTCTGCTCTAGCCCCGGGCTCATCCTCTCTGGCACCCTTTGTCTGCAGTCGATGCTTCCAGGGAGATGCAGGCATTTTCTTCATTAGCCAGCTGCTCATCTTCCCTGACCTTGTCATCCCTGTGTGGCAGAGCCTGAGTGATGCTTCTCTGCAATGGCCCTGTATCCTCAGCCAGCCATCTGGAGTGGGGAGACCTGGCTGTTCCTTACTCTCCAGCCCTGAGGCTTTCCCTCTCTCTCATGGACCAGATTTCTGACACACTCACCTCTTTCTTATTTTCCAGCATCCACCCTCTGATGCTGCTCTCGATCCTACAGAAGACTGGCTGGTAAATCTATAGGCCCAAGCTTTGTGCAGGCTGCAGGCAGCTACTCTCTAACCCCCAGCACGTACAGGGAATACTCCATTTTGCCTTCCCTGGGGCTCCCTACACCAAGGCACTTTCTGTCATTTCTGCATTTCTTAGAAACACAAGTTATAAAGATGACAGCTCAGTTGGGGGTCAGGAGTGGGTACTGTAATGGCTTTGAGGTCCCACAGAAACCAACTTGGCCACATCCCAGGGAACTGGAAACTAGGGTTAGAGATGTCACCAGGGGTGAAAGTAACCCCCTCCATATCTTCATGGCTGCTCACCTTTGTATCTCTACCCTTTCACTGATTTAAAGCTGACTGATGCCAGTGTACTGTTGTGATTCTTTTCCTTCAGAGCTGGCGATCAAAGGTTTACTCACTACAGAGACAGTACCAACAACAGGCCGAAGAAACCCAAAGTATACCACCCAAGTACAGCTTAGTGAGATAGATCCCTTTTCTTCATGATTCCATGACCTTGAACTAAATCTTTAAAAAAAATGTTTACTTTTAAAAAAATGTGTGTGCATGTGTGTGCCATACATTTATTGAATTACTTATAGAGGTGTAGGTGAAGAACTATCTATAGGAGCATAGGTGACTCACAGACAGCTATCTCACTGTAAAAACCCACCCAGCCCGGATGACAACTCAAAAACTTGTACCCGCTGGATCACCCTGCCCAACTTGCAGGCAGTTGACCCGAGTCTGCTCTCCTTATTCCATTCAATCAATTACTGTTTCATAGCAAGGAAGAATGGCTTCCTGGTTCTTGTAAGTTTTAAGGACATTCTGAGACTTGTGACTTTCCTTTATTGCCGGAGCCTTATGAGCTGCCCTTACTTCTGAAGCCTTACAAGCTTCCTCTACTTCCTGAGTCTCTTTCCTTCCTCTCCCCTCTCGGAGGAAGTGACTCAGTTCAGCTACAAACTTATGCACAGTCTTTGCTTCCTGCCCACCATGACCCTGGCCACACCCTGGCTCCCACATCTATTCTCAGTCAGTGCCTGCTACGTTGTAAACAGGAATAAGATGACAGCATTTTATTGCATACACAGGGAATGAACAGGAGTTTATGTTTGCACATTCTTGTTTAATTTCCCAACAACCTCTCCAAAACCAGGTACTATTATGTCTCCCATTCTGCAGATGAGGAAGCCAAGGCAGTGCTTTGCCAAGCAAGTAAGTGAACTGGGGCCTGAAACCAGGCATGTTTGAGTGAATATGTGGACACATTAATATATAGAAGCAGTGGCATTTGCTACACACATATGTACATATACAGACAAACATATATATTATATATGTGTGAGTTTGTGGGGTCGAGGGGACCAGTAAGGAAGAGGAGGAAAGGGCAATATGGATAAAGTACAATAATGTATACGTATGAAAGTGTCAGAATGAAAGCCCCTATTTCGTTCATTGACAAAAAGAAACAGAAGTGATTTGAGATCATCTACTCCAGACCCCTGGCTCTCTGCCTAGGGTTGCGACCAACTGGTCCTGGAGCAGCCTGCTATTCTGATGGTAACCTTCTCCCAAGTGAACCGCCAACACTCTCATCCGCCCCCAACATCAGGCATTTGTGTCCCATCATTGTTTTTAGTTTAAGATCCCTCTTCTCCTTCATGCTTCCTTGACCTTGAAGCAAATCTTTAAAAAAAAAGAAAGTTTTTAAAAGGTGTGTGTGTGCACACGTGCACACACACACACACACACACACACACACACACACACACACACGTGGGTACATACATGCCATACCTGGGCAGGTGCCTGAGGAGGCCAGCAGAGGGCGTCAGACTCCCCTGGAGCTGGAATTTCAGATGGTTGTGGGCCACCTGACAATGATGCTGGGAACTGAACTCTGGTCCAAGAACTGTTCGCCCTTTTAACCATTGAGCCATGTTCCCTGTCCCTGAAACAAACTCTTGATTGGTACTGTCTTCTGTTCTTTTGTGACACTCTGTGAAGTATAAGCGTTAAAGTCCTACCTAAATCTTTATCTTTAGATACAAGAAGGAAAAGCAAGCTGCCTCAAAACTCACCCTTGATGTGTTTAGAATGTGAACCCAGAACCCCAGTTGTTCATATAATCCATTAATTTGAAGGTGTAATGGTGTGTCTGGAACCATGGAAGGAATAGGTGTGGCTAAGAAAGGAAGGGAATGAGCAGCAACATTGGCAGAGACACATGCAAAGTTAGGAGGCGCCTCTTCCATTCGGGGTGGAGAGTGGAAGGGGGAGTGAGGGACACAGGAGTCAGCGTGGGGACTGGGGGGGGCGCTGGAGGGGGAATCATAACATGAGATCTCTGAGCTCGTCCTTGTAGCTACAGGTTGAGGGGCTATTCAACTTGCTGGAACAATAATCCTGAACCAGGACCGTTGGTATGCTTTGTATGTAATGTGTTCCCCTCATTAATTGACAGCTTGGTCCCCAGCTGGTGGTCTGGGCAGGGAGAAGTTATTGGATCCTAAGAGCTCTGCCTTCGTCCATAGAGGAACAGGGCAGTGGCTTTATGCAATGGTGCTGTCACTGGAAGTGAGGGCAAGTAGAAGGCGGAGCCTAGTTGAAGGATGTATGGGGGCATGCCCTGAAAAGAAGTGCCTTGCCCTAGGCCCTCTTCACTTCTGTTCCTCCTGCTTCTTTCTTGGAGACCGTGAAATGATCAACCCCCTCTACCCATGCCGCTGCAGCAGTGATGCTCACCTTGCTTCAAGTCTAAAGCAACAGGTCAAGGGAACCCCCGAGCTGAAACAACTCTTTATTTTCTTACATTGTTTCCCTACTTGGTCACAGTAACAAAACAAAACAAAACAAAACAAAACAAAACAAAACAAAACAAAACAAAACAAAACAAAACAAAACAGAAACAAACAAAGGAAGAAAAACAATGACAACAGAGAAAAGCCATCTAACTAACACAGGTGTACCAGGCAACCTGGAACATCTGAAAAAGGCTCTTGATTTGCCGACCTCCGAACTTTCCTCCCTCTCTCGTTTATTACACGGGAGACACACTTGCCGCGGGAGCTCCCTGGTGTGGCTGCTCTGGGAATGCTGCCCTCCCCTCTGCCTACAGCATTCTTTTCCCTTGACAGGCTCCTGGGTGCTGGCAGCTCAGTGTCTTGGGCAATTACTCAAAGGCAGCACCGGAAACTCTCAAGGCCAGTTCTAGGGTTTGTGTGCTGGAGGTCCGCGGGTTCATTAATCTGAGTGTTGCAGACCCCAGGCTCTATGCCCCTCCAGGGCACATGTTACATGTGAATACATGGGCATACATGTGCATGCACGCATGCACTCATCATGTGCCCTCCCCCCCCCCCCACAGGATTTACTCTTCACATCCACACACCAGGAATTTTTGTTCACACCTAAGGCTCCCCAGGGAGACGAACCTCCCCAGGTATTTGCCTCCAGGTCACCTTGGTTTCCAGAAACTTCAATCAGTGTCAAGTATGTATCATTTTCTCAGGAAATCTGACTTGGGGAAAGTGCCATCTAGTCTGTACTCCTACTATACTTTCTATGGAATGAGTTTTGCCAGGTTCTGGCACTTAAATGAAAATTTTACTACGCTTTTTATTTAAAGGGCTTGTTTTTGACCAGAACTCCGACCTCATCCAACAAACGCTTGCTAACAAATGAGCACATTAGTCAGAGTGCTCCAGTGAAACAGGACCAAGAGGATGTGTGGATGTGTGTGCATGCAAAGGGTGTAGACTTTATTATTCTTAGTTGTGTGGAGAGATTGAGGGAAGGAGGAGGAGGGAAGAGGAATAGAAAAGGAGGAAAGGAGAAGGAGGAGAAGGGGAAGAGGGGAGGTGTGTATAAGTATGCAGGAATGTGTGTATGCATGGGTATAGAAGCCAGAGGTTGACATCTGGTGACTTCTACTATCACTCTCCACAGCATCATTTTTCTTTTTTTAAAATAGGACACGTTATATTGTCTTTATGGGGTTCAGGGTTTGGTTGTAAATCAGGCTACACACCTTCCATCAGTCTAACCTCTCTCACCATGTCCAACTGGCTTCACTGTTCCACCTTTTCTGTTGAGATAGGGTCTCACAGAATCCAGGGTTCACTGATGGCTACATGGACTGGCCAGTGAGCCCTAGGAACTGGTGTCTGCCCCCGTCCCTGTCACTGGAGGGACTGTGTGTGATGGTGTCAGGCCTCTCTGTGGGTGCTGAGGAGGCAAACTCAGAGCCCCGCCCCATGCTTGCACAACAGGGGCAAGGGTGTGAATTTGAAGGCGTTCACTCCAATAATGGGACACTGCAAATTCAAAATCTGTAGGGGACTGAAGCAGGCTGGAAGGACTTCCCGTGCACATCTAAGGGATGGGTTTCTGGAAGGATGCTTTCTTGCTCAGGGAGACAGTTTCCATTCTAATAAGGCCTTCTGCTGACTGGAGGAGGCCCTTTCTTATGGAAGGACACTGGATTAGATGGACAATTTAAAGTTAAATTTAACAATTTAAAGATTAATTCCACCCAAAAATACTGTTATGGAAACATAAAAACTAAATATCTGGGCTCTGTAGAAGGCTGACTTGACTCATAAAAATAATCACCACCATGGGCCAATACAGATAACCGAAACAGAAAGAGACTACACTTGTAAAATTCACATTCTAACTGGGAGGTGAATATAAAGCAAATGAGACCACCACCTTAATGCTTCTAAAATGTTCTGGCCAGTAAAAACCCCAAATCAGCTTTCAGAGCTGTGCCCAGGGCACTTGGTTTGGAGACAGAAGGAATCTGAACTATAGGGAAGTGCAGACAGGGGTGTGTGGTTTTCTCTCTCAACTTCGTGTGTGTGTGTGTGTGTGTGTGTGTGTGTGTCTGTCTGTCTGTCTGTCTCTGTGTGATTGTGTGTGTCTGTGTATGTGTTTGTGTGTGTATATGTGTGTGTCTGTCTGTGTGTGTTTGTGTGTATGTGTCTGTCTGTCTCTGTGTGTTTGTGTGTCTGTGTATGTGTTTGTGTGTGTATGTGTGTGTGTCTGTGTGTGTTTGTGTGTATGTGCCTGTCTGTCTCTGTGTGTTTGTGTGTCTGTGTATGTGTTTGTGTGTGTGTATATGTGTGTGTGTGTCTGTCTGTGTGTGTTTGTGTGTATGTGTCTGTCTGTCTCTGTGTTTGTATGTGTGTGTGTGTCTGTCTGTGTCTGTCTGTGTGTATGTGTCTGTCTGTCTCTGTGTGTTTGTGTATGTGTGTGTGTTTTGTGTGTGTGTATATGTGTGTCTGTATATGTGTGTGTGTATATGTGTGTGTCTGTCTGTGTGTGTCTGTTTGTGTGTGTGTCTGTTTGTGTGTGTGTCTGTCTGTGTGTGTGTTTGTATCTGTGTGTTTGTGTGTATCTGTCTGTGTATGTCTGTCTGTGTGTGTGTTTGTGTATGTGTGTCTGTCTGTGTGTGTCTGTGTGTATGTGTGTGTGTTATGTGTGCTTGTGTCTGCATGTGCGTTTGCACACTTGAAGAGGCCAGAAGTCAATTTTGTGTGTCTTCCTTAGTTGCTCCTCATCTTATTTTATTTTATTTTATTTTATTTTATTTTATTTTATTTTATTTTATTTTATTTTATTTTTTGTTTGTTTGGTTGGTTTTGGTTTTCCCGAGACAGTTTCTCTGTAGCCCAGGCTGCCCTGTATCTTTGAACTCACAGAGATCCACTTGCCTCTTCAGGGATTAAAAAAAGTGTGTCACCACTGCCCTGCTTCACCTTATTTTTAATGCAGGGTCTTTCATCGAGCCTAGAACTTATCCATTGGCTGGACTGTCTGTCTGAGGAGCTCCAGGGACCCTCCTGGTTCTGGCTCCCCAGTGCTGGAGTTAAGGATGTATACCTCTGTGCCTGGCTTTACACGAGTGGTAGGGATGTGAACTCAGGTCCTCAGGCCTGCATGGCCAGTAATTTCCTGACTGAGCCATCTTCTCAGACTGTAATATGGAGGTAGGAGGCAAAGGGTGTCGTCTTACTAGGAAGACTTACTTTGTTTTCTTCTGTAATAGCTTGAATGCTTGAGGTTTGTCCCATACTTTCTGAGGAAAGCCCTCATTGGGAAGTCCATAGCATAAGGAGAGGAGGGTCAGGCTATTCTGGCAGAGAGTACTGTGAGATATGCAAGGATGCTGTAGGGAGAGAAGCAGGATGTGCGTCTGATGATGTGGCTAGGACCCACTGAGGCCTGTGGTAGGATGGTTAAGGCTCAGGCATCCTAGAACCAGACAGCCTGTGGTTGAATGCAGACTTGCAAGTGTCAGAGCTCTGGGAACAGTCACGTAAACTCAGTGAGGTCCTAAGCCTGTAACTGAGGAGAAAATGTTGGAGAACCACATTATATTTACTCCTTTATGTAGCTATACCCAAATGCCACCAATGTGGTGACTGAACACACCAGCATTTCAGATTGAGCAGCTCAGAAGTCCCAAGTGTGTCCACTGAGGCTGAGACCAAGGTGTCTTTCTAGGGAAGAGAGGCATTTATTTATTTATTTATTTATTTATTTATTTATTTATTTATCTATCTATCTATTTCGGCTCGCAGCATTTACTGGCTTATGGCTCCACTGGTCAAGCCTTTGTCTCACCTGCTCATTTCTTCTTGGGCCCTGCTCTCCTCTCTTTCTCTTACAACCATCCAGACCACATTAGAGGCAGCCACACAGTCTGGACCACCATCCCTTTTAGGGTTCTCCACTTAGTCACTTTGCAAAATCTCTATGGTTGTACAAGCTACAAATGTTGAGGATTAAGGATGTGGCCTTCTATAGAGACCAATTATTCTGCCTGTCACGCTCATCTCCCTCCCTGAATGATCAAAATGACACGTGATGAGGATGATGATGTATGTAAATTTACAGTGTGACACCTGCCCCATGGATTGCAGCTATAACTAGATCAGCGAAGATAAAGATGACTTTGTTAAAAACTTTCCGGGTTTTAAGACTGAGAGCAGCCGTGTGGCAGTGCTTTGTGGGTAGTGAGCAGGGAGCGAACAAGACTAACTTTTGAACTTTTTGTCTTTTCTTTTCTGGGTTCCTTTAAGAACTACTTTTATTCCCAAGATGTGCCATGAGCGTAGACAAAGGGGCCTGGAGGTGTCTTTCTGTAATCGACTCAGAAACTGGCTACCATGGATCCGCCAAGCTTCTCTCCTCTGGTCCCTTGATACTGGTTTGCTTTTCTGTTTGATGAAATTTCCAGTCTTCATGCCCTGTGGCTTTGGATCTGCTAAGCCTTCTGTCACCTGCCCGGAGTCTACTGAGAAAGAACGTGCCTGGGAACAGTCCCAGGCTTAGACCTGACTAGAAGCCTCCCCTTCCGGCCATACACCCTGCAGGCGGCTTCCATCAACAGTGCCTGGCCTTGAACACTGCACCCATACTCAGCACCCAATACTGCATAGGCATGGAACTGCCACCCTCCAAGGCACTGACCAGGGCATCCCCTGAAACCTCAACGAGGGTGTGTGTATGGAAAGACCTTCTGCCCCCCTGCTCCCCACACCCTCATCACCCCTACTCCCCCTCCCCCACTCTGAGGCAGTGGTTCTCAACCTGTGGGTTGTTACCCCTTTGTGGACAGAATGACTCTTTCACAGGGGTCATATATCAGATATCCTGCCTATCAGATATTTACAGTAGCAAAGCTACATTAATGAAGTAGCCACAAAAATAATTTTATGGCTGGGTGGGGGATCACCACACCATGAGAAACTGTATTAAAGGGACACAACATTAGGAAGGCTGAGAACCACCGCTCTAGGGGGTGGCCGCATTTGACCAGATTCTAAAGTAGACCTGTGAACCTCAAGCTGTTCCCAGCCACAGGGAATCACATCACCACTTAAATCCTTGCTCCAGAAGAATCTTGCAGTTTCCTTGTTTATCGAGAACTTTTTTTCTCTCCCAATCATGTGACCAGGTGCAGCCCAGGGGAGCCTGCCTGCTGATGCTTGTCTTCGATGGGAGAGATTCCTGCCCACTCTGATTCTGAGGAATATAATTGCCCAGCAAAATCACTGCGTTGGCCCTTCTGCCGATCACCAGCTTACAGACCACATTCATTATGTGGGGGCTGACACACCGAGGACCCGGGAGGGGGTTGCCTGGCTTCACCACAGATGCACACTGTCTCCCTGGTCTTGCCCTCTATTAGAACACTGGCTGGGCAGACCCCTCAGCCTTTCTCCTGGAATTTGAAGGGATCAAGATGAAGGCTGAAGCTTAGACTTTTGAGCAGAGGTAATTTCAGAAGGTGGAATCATAGCTTAAGGAACTCTCCCGGGAATTTTCCTGATATAAAGCTAACAAGACATTGTGATAATTTCTCTGGAGTTGGCCTCATTCCAAGTTGGATTTTAAACGCAGATTATAAAGCAAACACCATCCCCCACAAGTATTAAAGGAGGGGGAAAATAACAGGATGGGGGCTGCAAAAATGGTCTCTATTGTGGGACCAAAAGCCGTCAATCACGCAGGCTGACAGGCGTCAGAGATTGACAGACAGGCCCTCGCTCCTGACTTCAGTTATCAAGGGGAATGGGAAAAGTGTCTGCAAGAACATGTTAAATTGCCAAAGTCATTACCAGTCACCAATTACCAAAGAAAAGATAACAAGGTGTATTTTAGAAAAATCGATGCAACAACATGCATTTCAATACAACGAGTTTTTTAGAACTTTCGAAAACAAAACGAACTATTTAGGGAATACACGACGGCTTTTCAGTGCATACCAAACACTGGGCTTTGTAAAGTCATCAATATTCACTTTAGATTTGGCTGTGCTTTAGGGGAGCTGGGATTAAGCACCAATCTAATGTACTTCAGTCTTTCCCCTGCACCTCTACCCAAAGGACAGAACTAGGGAAAGCCTGCTTGATTCCTGAAGCTCTCTCGGGACCCTGGGCATGGCCAGGGCACAGGATAAGTAGGCAGCGGTGTGCTGCTGAGTGGTGGGCACTGTCCTGCAGGGTGCTTCCTGACCCAGCAAATCCTAATCGGCTCCTGCCCAGCCCTGAACAAGGTGAACTGGAGAACCTGGTGGCAACACCAGATAGGGTGGCAGGGGAGTGTCACAAACTCAACAGAGTGAGGCAGGACAGGAGGATCCAGGAAATGACAAATGGTAGGGAGATGGGGAGGGAGTGGAGCCCCCATCCTGGAGTATGGGAGACATCCTGGCAGCTGGGGACAGGCACCCAGCACGGCCAATGCTTGCTAAGAAGATGATGGACATTGAAATGATATTTTTTTCATATATGGATTTTTCATATATGGATTTTTTTCTTTAAATAACAAATTCGGCTTAAGGGCTGAAAATACATGACCTCGGCTTTCTGAGGATCTCAAACAAGAAGTTAGCTTGGTTTGCAGTAAAGACTCTTCCTATCTTCTTGAATTCCTCTGGCCCATACGTTACAATCCTGCCCGGTGGCCTCAGGAGTCATCCTGCAGTCTCGTTTAGATTCCTTCCAGCTCTCGGAAGACAGTAACTTTAAAATTCACTAAAATGGCATCCGTTCCTATTGTGATGACAGCAAGGGCTGGGAGATTCTTTGAGAAGCCATGCGCACACCGCGGGGTGTGTCTTCCTTTTTGAGCATCTTTCTCTTAATCTCCCTGCTTAGAAACTATATTAAAACACCTTTTAACAAAACCCCTACTCTGCTTCAAAATTCTTTTTCCCCATCAAAAAAATCCCAAGTTCGCCTGAGTTAAAATGTCCTTAGAAGACCAAGGCACCACCTTCAGTTCTGGGGGTGACAGCGTGCATCTGTGACCCTCTCCTCAACACTGACAAGAAGCTATCACAGACAGATGCAAGCTCTTGGAAAAGGATGTCTCAGATGCCATGAGAGTAGAAGGAAGGGAGAGGCCATGATAGCTAGAGGCGGTCCAGGAGGACCAGAGGGATGGGAAGCAGGACCAGGCTTTTAGAAAGTGAACATGTTTACATCGAAGATGCAAACTCCTAAAAGAGAGCTTGCCACCCCTCCAGATGCTCATGGCTTACAGGTGACAGGGACTTTCCATTCCTGGCATGCAGTTCGAACTTCACGGGAAATGGGGAAGGAGTGGGTGGTGACCCAGCCCTCTGGAACTTCTATTTTTTTGGAGCAGTGATCCCCAGCGTGCCAGCATCCTCTCTTCCTTCATGCCATTAACCTAAGGGGACAGCCTGCTTCCCCAGCAGGAGGCTGGGGCTAGCCAAGCGGCCTGAGATTAAAGGAGGGAGCACTGTGAGGAGTCAGTCAGCCTTAGAGGAGCCAGGCTTGGTACTTCTGTCTCAGTCACCCTGAGCTAGGAACCACCTGTCCAGTTGATTCTGAACTCAAAGCTGAGTGTGGCTCTAACACTCCACAAAACCCTAAACAGGGCCCGGGGGTTTCAGACTTGGCATGGCGGTGGCAGGGGTGAGGGGTGGTGTTCCCAGCCAGTGAAGGAGCATGGCTGAGAACATAATGGGAGAAAAGCAACATCTAGGAGTGAATTTGACTTTATGTGTTTGTCTGAGGCAGTGGGGTTTTTCCCCTCACAAATTTCTCTGGGGGCAATATTTAGAAATTATTTGAATGCCACAGTATTCATATATTAAAATAAATTTCAGCACAGTATTAAGGTAACAGATTACATACAATAATAGGAACCAATCTTAGTTTTGGTAAACACTCGCGCGCACACACACACACCACATATACAAACATATGTGTGTGATGTGATTGATATATATATCATAGAAATATAGATAGATATGGTGGTGGTGATGGTGGTGGTGGCGGTGTGTGTGTGTGTGTGTGTGTGTGTGTGTGTGTGTGTACGTGCTTGATCAAATCTTTTGCCTCTTGGTAGTTTCCTTATCAAGTTGCAGATGCTCTTTTTACATCTTGAATAGAAGACCTTTAGACAGTTGCACTCCATTTATGGCTTATAGTTCTAAAATCCACTTTTCCTCTGAGACCACAAGCTGTTCTCTCTATGGTGTGAAGCAATGGCTGAGGGGAGGTGGTCTGGTCATTCCAGACTGTTAAAAAGGGCTGGTCTTTCCCCCACTTAATCGTCTTAGTGGTCTTGTCAAAAAAAATCAGCTGCACATATTTTTAACTTGTAATTTAATTTAATTTAATTTAATTTAATTTAATTTAATTTAATTTAATTTTACACAGGTATGTGCAAGTGAGTGCAGTCTCTGTGGAAGCCAGAAGAGGGCATCAGAAGCCCTGGAACTGGAGTTACAGGTGGTTTTTAAGTCACCCCACACAGGTGCTGGGAGTCAAATCTGGGCTTTCTGAAAGATCAACAAGCACCCTTAAACGCTAAGTTGTCTCTTCAGTCCCAACTGAACACATTTGTATAGATCTATTTTCTTGATTCTCTTCTCCTCCATTGATGACTCTGTGTATCCCATGCAAACACCTCATTGTCTTGGTTATAATTTGCTTTATAACAAGCTTGGAGAATAAGTAGTCAAGCCCTCGAACTTCAGAACACCACGCATTGCGTCGCTTGAGATTGCTGGAAATAAATGTGCTTGTATTAAAGGTCTAATAAATTGTTTACATCAGCCTTTCTTAGTGTGGGCTGTTCATCACTCTCAGTCAATACCTCTGTGGTCCTCGGAGGACTCTGGGTTAAAGAACTCATCTGGGTTTTGCAATCGATGATGGTCTACCTTGGTGGATTCCTAGCTGGCACCGTCATGACTCTGATTCTAAGACAGAGCTTTGGAATAGAGTAAATTCCCCTCTAGGACTGCTATCCTTACTCAGGCCTTGCGAGGCTATTGGGGCACCAGCTGCCTGTGTTCTTTAATTGTGGTGCAGTGGAAAAAATTTTGAACTATCCAATCAGAGAGACTGCCTGGGTTGTTTGTTTGTTTGTTTGTTTATTTATGTATTTATTTATTTAACATTTTGAACCTGTTCCCTGAAATGTTGCCCTGGTTACAGACTGAGTTCAACTCTCAGGAGATCTACCGGTCCCTAGTCAAAAGCCTCCTTCACATGGGGTCTGTCAGTCACTCCGGTAGAGGAGGACAGAGCATAAACCCTCACCAACCGGATCTGAGCCATACCTAAGCAGTACCATTTCATTTTGTAGGGACTGTTTTCCCAGAATCTAATTTGACCCCAGCCCTCTCAGAGTTCCTGTTTGCTGAAGTCGTTCGTTGTGCTGGACCCAGCCTTCAGCTTGGACTCTGGTAGTGTAGACCTGAAACAAGAAGATCCGAGTTCCGTCCCTCTCCCATTTGTATAAACTGTCTCCTGAGACTAAACAAGGCAACACACTCTTTGCTTCCTAGATTGCACCTGCTCCCCAAGGCTATGTATACATCCATTTATCTGTCTCAAAATACACCGTGGTGCAGGAGTGCAGGTAAAGGATTCGGAGCAGTTACCTCTCATTTGTAGCTGATCGTGGCCGAGGAACATCAATGATTCCCTCTGGAAGGAAGCGGTGTGTACCAGCGGTTTGTTCGGCGGCTGTAACAAAGCTGCTCATCTTGGCGGCTTAAATCAACAACAGTGTGCCATCTTACAGTTCTAATGCCCAGGAATTAATTCACGTCCGCGTGCCAGCTGGACCACACATCCTCCTAAGGCTTGGGATTCGCCTCTTTCTACTCCGCTGTTTGTGGCTTCATAGCTTTCACCGCTGCCCTCTTCTTGTCTGTGTAAATTTTCTCTGCTTCTTTTTAAAGAGTTATTCAGGGTTTCATACATGCATACCATGTATTTTGATCATATTTGCTCTCCATTTCCCCCTCTGACTCCTCCCAGATTCCCTGTCCCCATTTCTATGTCCATCTTCATTTTTTAAAAAACAAACACCTATTGAGTCCCATTATGTGTGTGTGTGTGTGTGTGTGTGTGTGTGTGTGTGTGTGTGTGTGTGTGTGTGTGTGTGTGAACCTACCAGCTGGCACACTCCTAAAGCAAGCTGGCTTTCCCTCCTTTAGCACCCTTCACTGGTAGCAGCTCCTAGCTGGGGGTGGGGCTGTGTAGTCTTCCCCAGCCATGCTGGAATGTTGACTGGCTTGATCTTGTGTGAGTCTTATGCAGGCAACCACAGCGGCCCTTAGTGCATGAGTGTGATGCTCCTCCTGTTGTGTCTAGAAAATACCGTGTCGTCCTTGTCCTCCCCAAACCTTGGATTTTACAATCTTGTCACCTCCTCTGTGATTTATTAACTGCTAGTCACTGTACACAGAAATGTCCCTGATGAGGACTGAGGGCTGCCCAGACTTGCAGGTATAGAGATGCATATTTAGAAGACAGTTTGATACTATATTCATTTAGCAAAGTACAGTAGTTCTAGGACATATAAGCTCCCGAGCCATGGGTTCTAGGCCATATGTACAGTATGACGCATGACTGTCCTCCTGTGGAGCAGGTCTCTGTCTCCTGTAAGAAGACACTCATGGTCAACTTTACAGCCCATCCAGGGAATCCAGCCTCGCCTCAAGAGCAGTAACGTACTCCCTTCTGCAGAACTTTTGCCAAATAGATAGTTCTCCTATTTTGGGTGGTTGTTTAGTCCACTATGGTGTATATGAATGTGTGCACGTGCTGGTGTGTATGTGTGTGAGCATGCATGTATGTGCTGGTGAGTGTAGTATAGGACAAGAAAGGAAAGCACTTGCTTTCCTTTCTGTCTCATTTGTACAAATTCATCCCAAGATGAAATAGTCTACAATGCCACCTAAATGGCCTGTGCTTGCATGGCGTGTGTATGTGTGTGCGTGTGCGTGTGCGTGTGTGTGTGCGGGTGTGTGTGTGCGTGTGCGTGTGTGTGTGTGTGTGTGTGTCCTGCCCTACTGCTAGGCTGTGTGTCTGTCTCGCTACTGGGGTGCCCAAGCACTGCTGACAAACCATTCAGGGAAGGCAGAACACAGTCCATAATGGGGGTCCCAGTCCATCTTTCCCTGGGCGAGGAACAGAGGAGTCTGAGATGGATGCTGTGATTCCTGGTTTCCTGTGTGCCCAGGTGCCACTGGGAGTTGGGGACACGGTCCGGGCTTCCCCTCAGAGCATCTGTGTGCCAGGCAGGAAGGGAATGGTTGAGCCCAAGACAGGGGCGGAATCCGGTTTGGTTGCAAGTGAGTGCTGAAAGTAGGAAGGGACTGGAAGAAAGAAGGCCTTCTCCGGGAGGGTTAGGTGCAGCTCTTAACGATGAAGAGCTGAGGTAATCCTTAATGAAGGAGCTAGTCCTTGCTTATCCAAACTGTTTTATTTGATGGCATATGTGAATGTATACACCTTACTCGGGGTGAACCAGGGATTCCCTTTTTTGGGCCCAGGAAGGGAAGAAAACATTGGCTGAATGCTCAGGGCCTTTCTAGATAACTCATTACCATGAAGAACTCCAGGCTTTTATGCTATGTGACTGACTGTCATGGATGGCCCTCTCAGTGGGGCGTCATGGTTACATGTTCCAGAGCAGGTCATTTGGCAGGGAGCTGGCTCCACATCTACCATTCTCAATTCAGAGATTCCCTGGAGTTTGAGCCTGCTCAACCTTACCAGTTCTGTCTGGTGGCACCGTCCACTTGCCCCACACTCTACCACTCTCTGACTTATTCCCCTGAGACAGGGTCTCTTACTGAACTGGAAGCAAGGCTGCTGGCCTTCCCCGCCCCCAACTCTAGTGATCCTCCAATCTCCATCCATTCACAGAGGGCTGAATTGTAGAGCTTACCTGAGACCACACTCAAAAAGCAAGCTGTCTTTCCTTCTTCTAGCAACTGATACTGTTAGTAGCTCCCAACTAGGGGTAGGGTCTGTGGGGGGTTAGGGATTTGAACTAAGGTCCTTATGCCTTTGTAGCAAAAGCCCTTACCCCTTGAGCCATCTCCTCAGCCCTGCCAGGGATTTTGCCAGGTGCCAAGACCCAGGGTTCACTGACTATAGGCGCCAGAGTCATATTTGATCCCTTCCTGTTTTGCCAGGTTGAGTAGCTGTGACAGGGAGCTGCGATTCACACAGCTTAAAATATTCCCAATGTGTCCCTTTACAGAGAAGTGCTAGGGGCTGCTCTAGAACAATGTCTCTTTGTACATATGAGGAAACTGAGGCCCAGAGGGCAGGCGATGACATGTAGTCAGATTATTTCCCAAGAGGACTCTCTTCCAGGACTTCTCCCTCCCTCCCTGCAGGCATGGCTGGTTGGCATGCATGGATGAGTGGAATCCTGTCTTCAGGAAGCCAATCTCAGGCAGCACCCAGCTTCCTGGAAGAAAGGACATGTTAAATGAAACTGTGACCCACCTCTGAGAGGTTGAGCAGAGGGATTGTGACCCAATGTGCGTCCCCAGTGTTCACTTGGTGCCTGAGGAATGTGTGAGTGAATGAGTGAATGAATGAATGAATGAATGAATGAATGAATGAATAATGGAATGAATAGATGATGTGACCAATGTGTTCGAATGACCTGACCTGGCCTGGCATTGCCCCAGGCTGAGCTAGCAGAAAGGATCCCAGAGCAGACCCAGTATTCAAACCCCTGTCTTGAGACTAATGGGGGGCTCCCCCAATGCCAACTCTCCTACACCCAGGAGGTCTCAGAAGGCCTGTAGGGTTCAGAAGCAGGGGACTGGTGAGGTCCCCTGGTGACTCTCAGGGAGGTTGGGAGGCACTGTGGGACCTTTAATGATGACTAATTTGCAGCTTATTAATGCAGTGGTAATTAAGAATATTCATTTTATTAAAAGCCGTTTATTGTAATAACACATGCAAATCTGGAGAGCGCATTGTGCTCACGTACTAATCCACACAGGTCTATTGTGGCTCAGCCGATGGCAGGTCGCCGCGTCACTAATTGTTAGAGTTTAGGGTCTAATTTTAAACCCTTTTAATTCCATTTGAAATAATTGCTTTAATGAAATTCAAAGTACTCAGAGGCAGTGGTGGAAAAGGTGGGTGGCGGTCCCCTCCTGCCCCCCGGGGAGCTGGGCTTTAAGCCTTGTGGTAGAGAAGCACTGCTTGTCCTGAGGCAGCAGAGCAGGAGGAAGCTGCTTCGAGGGGAAGCTGGGGAAACCCTGTGAGGACCAGGGCCTTGTCTGTTTAGGGATAGTAGCCCAGGCTGGGGAAGAGCCAGCCAGAGTGCAGGGACCACAGAGGCCTGGGAGACACCACTTCTCTAAGCCATGCTAGGTCAAGGGTGTAAAACTCAGCTTTCACTAAAGCTTATCTACCTGTCTTCTTGGAGACCACCTATGTCCTGAGGAGGTGGGTCATACCTGGGGTTCCAAACCTTGGCTGGATCAGAACCATCTGAGGGTGTTTCTAAGCACAGTCCCTTGAGCCTCATACTGGGTATACAGCTGGGACTGTCTGGGGTGGAGCTTGAGGTCTTAACATTTTCCATGCCTTCCAGCTGCTATAGCGACCTTTCTTTCCCAAGGCTGGAAAATGTTACTTTTTTCCTAGGTTTGTTCCCCAGTTCTCAATCTGTGGCTCTCGACCCCTTTGTGGGTCACATATCAGATTTCCTGCTTATCAGTTATATTTACATTATGATTCATAACAGTAGCAAAATTACAGTTGTGAAGTAGCAACTAAATAATTTTATGGTTGCGGGTCACTACCAGATGAGGAAAGGTTGAGAGTCGCTGGTCTAGACAAGACTGTGTGCAGGTGGACCGTGCTGGGTGTTGTCTAGGATCTTGTTGGAGTCTGCTCATGGTCAGAGGCCAGCATCTGCTGGAAGAAGCTACCAAAGTTTTTTGAGCAGAATGTTCTGGAAGCTATGATGGAAAACTATCCTTGAAGGAAGGGAAAGTGGAGGCTTCATGGAAGAAACTGACTTGAAGAGGAACAGGCCTCAGGAGATTGGGGAAGGGTGTTCTAGAACAGGGAAGAACACAGGTAAGGAAGCAGAGGCATGGACATCCCGGGCACTGGATGGTAGGCTGGGGGGATCCTTGAGACCCCTGCCTTCTGCTCTTTATGTTCCATTTGTGTGTGTGTGTGTGTGTGTGTGTGTGTGTGTGAGTGTGCACCCTCATGTGTATGTGGTGTGTGTGGTGTGTGTGTGTGCAGGTGTGTAGAGTGTGGTGTGTGTGTGTGTATATGTGTGTGTGTGGTGTGATGTGTGGTATGTCTGTCTGTGTGTGTGTATGGTTTGATGTGTCGTGGTATGTGTGTGTGTGTGGTATGATGTGTGTGTGTGTGTTATTGATGTGTATGTAGTGTGTGTGTATTATTGATGTGTGTGTGTGTATATGGTGTGTTTGTGTAGCTTGATGTGAGTGTGTGTGTGTATAGAGTGTAGAGTGTGGCTATTGCTGTCTTCTCGACAGGACTGCTCTCTCTCCAATGGATTTTGAAGACACAAACAGCTGTGATGGTCTGTATACGCTTGGCCCAGGGAGTGGCACTATTAGGAGGTATGGCCTTGTTGGAGTAGGTGTGTCACTGTGGGCGTGGGCTTAAGACCCTCATCCTAGCAGCCTACAGATGAAGATGGAGAACTCTCAGCTCTACCTGCACCAGGCCTGCCTAGATGCTGCCATATTTGCACCTTGATGATAATGGACTGAACCTCTGAACCTATAAGCCAACCCAATTAAATGTTGTCCTTTATAAGACTTGCCTTGGTCATGGTGTCTGTTCACAGCAGTAAAACCCTGACTAAGACAACATCCACATCCTCCACCTGGCAGAGAGCAGTGGATGGGGAACTGACTTCAGCTAACACCCCTGACTTGCACCTTAGAGCACGCCTCTCCCCAGTGAGACTTCACTCTGAAAATACATCCCTAACAACAGACAGACAACCCAGAGTGACGTTGAATCAGGGAATTGGGCCGAACTAGGCCTGGACCCTGAACCCACAGAAGCCCTGAGAGAAAAACGCCTTGAGATGGGAGGTGCAGCTCAGTTAGAAGACTGCATGTTTAGCTGCAGGAAGCCCTGAGTTCGAGCCTCAGCACTGCATAAACCAGGTATGATGGTGTGAACCTGTACACTGTAGCTGGAGAGCTGTTGGGATGCAGGTGGGCTTGCTTACCACTCTCTCAGGATCAACTTCTCCAAATCCAGTCTCTGCAATAGATCCTTGCTCTTTCCTCCCTCCCTCCCTCCCTCCCTCCCTTCCTGAAACAGGGTCTCTCTGTAGTCCAGGCTGGGCCTGGAACATACTGTGTAATCCAGCTTGGCTTCTAACTCATGATAATCCTTCTGTCTCAGCCTACCAGCAAGCTGGGATTATGGCTGCGAGCTACCACACCTGGCAAGATCTTTTTTATATTTCTTTTTCTTAAGCAAAATTTATGTATGGTAAATCACATAGATTGTAACCACATACTTTGATGAGTTTTGACATGTGTACGTACTCATGAAACAACCACCTCAATTAAGTTGTTTCTAAGTTGGTTTTTTTTTTCCGATGTTTCTAAGACATCCCTACTTTTTTTTTCTCATCTAGCCAGTTTGTAGTGACCGCAAGGATCCACTGTTGTGAATTTTACTGCTAGAGTTTAATTTTGTACTAGGACTCTTTCACTCGACATCAGCAGCTCTCAACTTTTTTTGGGGGGGGGTCGCGTATCCAATATTTACATTGCAATTCAGAACAGGAGCAAAATAACTGTTATGAAGTAGCAATGGAAAAAATTTTATGGTTGGGGGGTTACCACAGCATGAAGAACTGTATTATAGGGTCCCAGCATGAGGAAGGTCGAGAGCCGCTGCGTAACATGCTTCTGAGACTCGTTCGAGCTGTTGTGTACATCAGCAACTAAACCTTACTTCCTGTTGACTAGGATCCCGTAGAGTACAATCACTGTGTATTGCTGATCTACCTGTTCCTGGATGTTTGGGGTGTTTCCAGTTTGGGACTGCTATGCATGCTATTGCTAAGAATATCCATGTATGAATATTTTAGGGCATGCACATTTTTATTCATCTTGGGAAATTCCTGAAGAGTGGACTGTCTGGGCCTTAGAGTGAGCGTTTGCTTTGTCTCCCAGAACTGTAGAGAATTCCAGGGTCTCCGCACCCTTAGTAAGAGGGGTGTCTTATGGCTTTTGAGTTTTTGATAGTGGGTGTCAAGTGGTATCATGGTGTGGTTTTCTCATGATTCCTGATATACAGCAACATTTCCAGTGTTTGTGTATTCAAGCACATTTGTGTGTGTGTATGAGATATATATCCAAGTAGCTTGCTCAGTCACCCAGGCGGTGTGTCTTTTTAGTGTTGACTTTTCAATAAACAATCACGTGACTAAGAACATTTTCTCCTAGTCTTGGGCTTATTTCTCATCTCAGGAGGAACAAGGCTGGAAATTTCAACAGAGTTCTATCTGTCCGTCATGTTCTCTGATTCCTGGCTTCTCCCAGCTTCACTGAGGCTCCTAAATAAAGGGTCCAAGGCGACATGGATGCTAAAGATACTGTCTTACCCTAGGTTACAAATATCGTCACTAATGTTTCCTTAGACTCATACGTCTGAGTTAGCACATTCTGACTTTTAAATCCAATCAAGTCAGTGTGTGTGTGTGTGTGTGTGTGTGTGTGTGTGTGTGTGTGTTTGTGTGTGTTTTCGTGTTGTTTTATTTCCCTTTTTTAGAGTTTTTTTTCTCCAGCACCATTTCTTGAGACTTTCACATACGGGGCAAACTGTGTTGATGTTTTGTTAAAACCCACAGAGCTGTCTATGTGGGTCTGTTTTGGATTCTCTTTCTTTATGATTTTAACTGTCTACTCTCTTCATTATCTTCATTACTGTACCCTACAAGCTTTGTGTAATTATTGAAATCAGGTAATGCACTCGCAGTGTGTGTGTGTGTGTGTGTGTGTGTGTGTGTGTGTATGTGTGTGATCGTGTAATTTTAAGATTGTTTGGGTTATTCCACATCCCTGGCAGCATCCTATATGTTTGAAATAACTTGTCAAGGTTATTTGGAAACCATTTGATTTAGTGTATGATTGGAGGATGGGAGAGATGGATCAGCAGTTAAGTGCACGGGTTGCTCTTGTAGAGGACTAGAGTTCAGTTCCTGGCTCCCACATCACGAGGCTCACAACAGCTGCCTCTAACTCCAACTTCAAGGGATCTGATACCCTTTTCTGGCTTTCAAGGGCAACTGCACACATGCACTCATACTTGCACATAAAGACATGTGCATATATATGATTAATCTTTAGGAAAATGTCTATAATTGGGGTTGTAATATATATAGCCATTCTGGAGGAGAAATATATTTTCACATTAGGATTGACAGTCATAAATACAGTATATTTCCTCACTTATTTAGTTAAGTATTCACTTATTTAACTCAGTATTGTGCTTTTTAGTATATGGATTTCAGATAACCCTTGCTAAGTTTATCCCTAAATATTTTTTGCTTCATGTTATAAGTTGAAATTTCTGAATACTTGCTGTTAATACATAGAAAGAAACATTTTTTTTGTGGATTAACCTTTTTTGAAACCAGTCATCTTGATAAATTTATATTATTGGTTTGAATAAATTTTAAATGTGTTTTTAGTTTGTTTTTGCGTTTGTGTGTGGGTATATGTGCGTGAATGTGCTGCTCTTGGAAGCAGGAAGGACGTTGGATCTCCTGAAACAGGCACTGTGGGCCTCTGAACATGAGGACTGGGAACTGAACTTAGGTCCTCTAGAGTAGAGCGGCAAGTGCTTTGAGATGCTGGGCCCCCTTGAGAGATTTAAAAAGTTAAAAAAACGAACAGCTTCAACATCAATGGCTCTGTGATTCTTTTCCCATCATTAGACTGACCCCCCCCTCCCAGCCTGCCAGTACAAAGGCAGAGTCATCCCGTCCTTCTTATTAGAACCCTCCCCACTTCCCTCCCAAGGTAAGGGGGTTTCCTGGACTTGAATGGCTGCTGAGTTTCTCAAGTGACTTTTCTACACTATTGGGATGACTTTCTCCTCTCTCTTTGTAAAGTGCTAGATGACATGAAATTTCAAATATCAAACCAACCTTGGATTCCTGCAATGAGTCCCACTCGGCTCAAATCCAGTCTCCTTCCCATATATCTTTGAATTGATTTTGTTACTATTTCATTAAGGAGTGTTATATTTATATTATTTATATTTATGAAACACACTGGCATATTACGCCTCCTCTTCCCTGGTTATTGTCTGGTTTCTGGTACCAGATTTACACTGGTTTTTTCAAAACACATTGGGCATTGTTCCAGGTAACTCTGTTTTCTGAAAGACTTTGTATACAGTTGATATTACCCAGTCCTGATATTATCAGTTGTCAGATATTGTCTAAAGGAAACACTTACCAGTGTCATTGCTGAGTCTAGAGTTTTCTTTATGGGAGAGTTTTGATTATAAATTCAACTTCTGAAATGAACACACACCTGCTTTAATGCTCCCATTTCTTTTTGCTTCACTGTGGACTAGTTGTGTTGTGTGTACTTTTTAAGGAACTTTGCCCACTTAGACGAAGTGAGCAAATCTACTAAGAAAATAGTGCAGTTTTTCTTTTAAAACTTGAAGCACTGATAATGGCGTGCCTTGCCCCTCCATCTCTTTTCTCGCTTTCTATTTTTCTTTCACTTCCCTCATCTCCCTCTCTCCCCTCATCTCCCTCTCTCTTCTCATCTCCCTCTTCTCCCTTGTCTCCTTCTCCCTCTTTCCAACTCTGTCATAAGTTCTGTCTCCAATTTTTAAATTGTTATTAGTCTTTCCAAAGGCAGGATTTGACTTAATTACCACTTTCTTCCTTTTCTCTTTCATTTATTTCTTATCTTTACCACCTTCTTCCTCTTTTTATTACGATTTAATCTCCCCTTCTCTGTCTCTTGCATCAAGGCAGAATTATTAGATCCCTTATTTAAAAACCTTTATTTCTAATACAGGTATTTAGAGATTTCTTCCTATCTATTTTCACATTTCTGAGTATTTTTCCTGCATGCTTGGTGCCCCAGAGGCCAGAAGAGGATGTCAGATCTCCTGGAACTGGAGTTACAGACAGTTGTGAGCTGCCATGTGGGTGCTGGGAATGGAACCTGGGCCCTCTGGAAGAGCAGCCAGTGCTCTTAACCACTGAGCCATCTCTCCAGAGATGAGTATTTGAACCACACAGGAGATCGATTCTCCTCTGAGAGCTGCTTCACTCCACCCCACATACTGATATACTGCACATTCATTATCATTTGCTCAGACCACTTTACATTTTCCTTTGGGGGCATCGCTGGGTTGTGTCGGATATGTAGAAGCACCATCTTCAATTTTGACTTATGTGGAACATTTTTTTAAATGAATATTTCAAGTTATTACTTTTGAGGAGTCTACATGTACCATTGTTAGAGGACATAGTTCGTTAACTCTCAGTCCTTTGCAGCTTATTGGGGTTTATGTTAAGGTCTGATATGTATCTCTTTGGGAGAAGAGTTGCATACTGTGGATGTCTGAGATAAGGCCCCATAGCTATGAATTAGGTAAAGCTGGCTGGTAGTGTTGCTCAGATTTCAGACTTTCTACATCCCTCTTGACTTATGAGAAGGTTGTGTTGAAGTCTCGTTATCAGAACCAATGTATGCCCTATGTATGCCCTACTTCTTGAGGATCTGCTAAAAGATATACCTGTAGTTAGGAGGGTGTGATATTTAAACGAGAGATGTTTGGTCCCTGGTTAGTGTCATTGTTCCAGAGACTGAGGAGGCCTTGCCTTCTTGAAGGCTATACATCACTGGAGGGGAGCTTTGAGAACTTAATGACTGGTCCATTTTGAGTTGGCTCTCTCTGTTTCTCCCCTGAGGTTCAAGATACGGGCACTGCCCATCTTGCTTGTTCTGACTCAGGGGGAAGCAGACCCCATCCTAGCTCTGCACAGTGGCTGTCCGCCAATTCCTGTGAGCTTCAGGTGCCAGTGGAGAGACAAATGACCAGCTCAGCCAGGCTGAAGAGGAGAATTTTGCTGCAAGACAGTGATGAGGCTCCAGGAAGCTGCAGTCCTTGCTGACAAGTTATTTTTGTGTGGGTGAAATGAGCCAATTCAAGCCAGATTATAAGTGGGGTATAGATTTTTTGGGGGGGGAATGGTTATTTGATAGCTCAGGCTGGCCTCTAACTCACCACAGTTTTCCCACTCAGCTTTCTCAGGCTAGTGCCCTAGGTATTACAGGTCTGAGCCGCCACAACCCATTGCTTCCATTAAAGAACATGCTACATTTTTCAAAATTAAAGGTATCTTTTTAGGAAAGGGTCACAAAGCAACGGGAGTGACAGACTGCAGCTTACATCCAACTTCAACCCCAGAGCCTGTGCTCAGCCCCAGGCTCGCTCCTCCGGTTCAGGCCTCTGTCATACAGTGAGAAAGCTGATGTTTAAAGAGGAGAAGGGATTTGTCCAGGGTCACAGAACTAGCAAGCAACTCACAGTAGCTCAGAACTCAGTTTATCTGACTACAAAGCCCTGTACTCTCAACGTGGCGCTGCCTCTGGTGGCTTCCCACCCTCTGACTGCCACTGTTCCTGCACCTTTGACTCCAAACAGAGACCCCTCCGTCACCAAATAATGTGATCAAATCAAACCTTCTTTCCATACAATTAGAAAACATAACAGGTTACAGCATTTAAAAAAAAAAAAAGCAAAAACCTCCAAAGCTGCTCAAAGCTAATTAATTTCTATTACTAGTGAGAGAGGACCCACTTAACATGTCTTTTCTTATTCAAATTACCATTGACGGCACCTGCTTTTTTATTCTTGGGAAATCCTGCTACAATGCGGGTAAATTATGTAAGACTGTAGAATTTATGAAGATAAGGCAATTAGCATCACAAAACCAAGTCCGGGTTACAATTTCTGGGGAATAGAAAGAAGTGTGGTGCTCCCTTAAATGGCCCAGGGAAGTCTCACAGACTGAGTTAATCCCGAGGTAGGCAGGAAAATTGAAGGCTAAACGGTGCCCGTGATGGTGGGGACTGAATTGTCTAGTTCTTTTGGTGACAGGGGCTGTCTGTGCCGAGAAGGCAGAAGCCTGGACATCTCCTGCTTCCCCTGGGAAGAAGAGGGGTGGATACAGGATTCCGGTGGCGGGGAGGAAGAGGAAGTTTTAAGGATTTTTGGTGTTTGGGGTCAAGCAGAGTCCTTCACCTCGGGGTGGGGGGTGGGGAGCACCCGGGATGGATTTTTAAAGTTTTCACTGTGGCTCAGCCACAGTGCAGCTGCTGCTCGACAGGTGCACACTTACAGTGCTTCTGTGAGATTTCAGGCTGCTGGAGGGCTCTTCAAGTCACAGTGAGCCTGGAGAGGGCCTGGAGATCCCTGCCAAGGGTCACAGAGCTCAGGAGGTGAAGGTAGGAGGGGTCGGAGTTCAAGGTCATCCTAAGGTTTGTTCACAGTGAGTTTGGTCCAGCCTGGGCTATCCAAGACCCCATCTGCATAGACCAAAATAAGTAAGTAAGTAAATAAATATACACAAATAATAAATTTAAATAATTCTTTTTATATAATTATGGTATATTTTATTAGATAATAAAAGTAAATAAATAAGTAAGTAAACAAACAAACAAAAGATCCAATGGCACCCTTGAACTAGGAACACTTGATTGAATAGCTAGAGATGCTGTAGCTATGGGGTTTTCTTCTGAGAGTGTGTGCAAAACTTAAGGTGTGGATTATGTCTACTTGCATGTCTGGGTGTACAAGTTCTATTAAATGCTGAGCAAGTTTTAGGCCACTTCCTCTGAATTGGAAGCCAACTTATATTATTTGGGGTCAGGAACAGACAAGAGCCTTCCCCACTCCCAGACAAAAGCACGGTGACTCCTGCTGCTGGGCACATCTGGATGGGTTAAGATTAGGATGTGTGTGGTAGAATCTGCCTTCTGGGCTCTGGCTTTGAATATCAACTGCTAGCCATTCAACTAGTCCTTACCTGTGGGAGCTTCCCCTGCAGCCACTCCTGCTCCACAGGAGTGTGGACAAGAAGATGGTTCAGGTCCCTCAGCATTTGGAAAGTTTGGCAAGGAAGGGTTGGGCTGAACGCCAGCCCTTAATCTGCTTCCTTGTGCCCTTGTATGAAGACGACCTGATGTCAGCTGAACTAGGAGGTGAGCCATTGGTTTCCAGTTCTCCCTACCTCCCTCCCTCCTTCCCTCCCTCCCTCCTTCCCTCTCTCCTTCCTTCCCTCTCTCCTTCCTTCCTTCCTTCCTTCCTTCCTTCCTTCCTTCCTTCCTTCTTTCCTTTCTTCTTCCCTCCTCTCCTCCTCCCCTCTCTCCCTCCCTTCCCTCCCTCTTCTCCTTCTTTCTCACCCTCCTTCCAGTTCTCTTTTTTCTCCCTCCTTTACTTTTTCCTTCCTTCTCTCTTCTTCCCTTCCTCCTTCCCCCTTTCCCTCTTTTTGGCAAGAATCCAAGAATATTCTAGGTCAGCCTATCCAGTAGAAGCTTAGGGGTCAGGACACTGTTAGCTGGGGATGGGACAGTCATCATGGTGAAGCAGGGGCTTTTTTTCTCCAGTTGGCTGCAGGGCCAGCCAGGTCCTATGCTAGCTAGAAAGGTCAGATGTAGTCTCCCCTCCCCCAGCCTGAAACCTGCTTGCTCGGGGTGGAGCTTCCTGCTCATTCGTTCTGCCACGCCCACTGCTGGAACCTGCGGAGCCACACCCGTGCACCTTTCTACTGGACCAGAGATTATTCGGCGGGAATCGGGTCCCCTCCCCCTTCCTTCATAACTGGTGTCGCAACAATAAAATTTGAGCTTTGATCAGTATGAAATTGCCTTAGCTCCGTTTCTTCTTTTGCCCCGTCTAGATTCCTCTCTTACAGCTCGAGCGGCCTTCTCAGTCGAACCGTTCACGTTGCGAGCTGCTGGCGGCCGCAACATTTTGGCGCCAGAACTGGGACCTGAAGAATGGCAGAGAGATGCTAAGAGGAACGCTGCATTGGAGCTCCACAGGAAAGGATCTTCGTATCGGACATCGGAGCAACGGACAGGTACACATGCTAGCGCTAGCTTAAAATTTCAGTTTTGTAAAGTGTTGCTGAGGATGCGGTAGGATACGAATTAAGCTTGAATCAGTGCTAACCCAACGCTGGTTCTGCTTGGGTCAGCAGCGTGTTAATCGGAACTAGAAACGGAAACAGGCAGGTTAGCCGCAGCTTTTTAGGAAGCTGCTTAGGTGGAAGAAGAAAGGGTTTAAAGTCATGGATCAGGCGGTAGGCCGTAGCTCTCCGAAGCTACATGAGGTGTGAGAAAAGAAAGGGTTTATTAAAAGGAATAGGCGGATTGCCCCAGTTAATAAAAAATGCATCATAAGGGAGGAAAATGTCCCAAAAAGCAGAGAGAAATATCTCTCTGGGCCTTATAGCAGGAGTACTCTGTTCCCTTTTGTGTCTTGTCTAATGTCCGGTGCACCAATCTGTTCTCGTGTTCAATTCATGTATGTTCGTGTCCAGTCTGTATGAATGAATGTTCTATGTTTTGTGTTGGATAATAAAGATGGTATAAAAAACTTTATCTGCAAAGCCGAGAGCTGCCACGTGTTTCATCCAGGAATCAGACACGTGGCGGGAGGGCCCCTGCTGGAAAAACTGTTCGTTTTAGGAAATAAGGTCGAGTGCACAGCCTCTAAGTTTCAGAGTAAAAAAGCTAATAAATGGTTCATGATTAATGTGTTTGACAATGGTAAAGTGTTTTTTATTTTATGATTGTAGCTACAAAAATTATTATTCTCTGATTGGTCTAAATGTAACTGCTTCATTTGGTTCTTTTTTATTGATAATGTGCTCTGAGTGTTTTCACAATCAGCTCATAAGTTGTTGGTTAAGATTAATAATTGTTACATTGCTACAGATGGTTAGTGTTAAATTTGATAACTCGAGTTTAGAGTCCTTCCGACACATGGCATAAGGCAGCCCAAGAGGCAGGGTCTCTAAAGATATTTCTAGTTTAGGTAATAATTAATGTGGTTCGTATCCTAAATAGTAAAATTTAAAATAAGATTTAAAGCAATGTCTCTTTATTAAAGCATTAAAGCTTGCTTTAATAGGTATTCATAGGTATTAATTAACATCCAAACTTCGTAATATGATAGTAATGCTTCTAATATTGATTTTAAAGATAATAAATTGTTTTAAACTTGGGTTTTGCTTTCCCAAGGTTACAGGTATTATCCTAACCTTGCACAAAAAACTTAAAAATTATGGTTAAAACTGCTATTGTTCCATTGACTACAGCTTGCAGTTTGATTTCAAATTTAAGATCTTTAATTCACCTGTATACTGTAATTAAGATAATTACAAGAGTAATCATCTTATGAGAGCGCTCATACAGCTCACTTCATACAAAACTGTGACAGAGTTATCTAGTTATGTTTGTCTTTGTGAGTAGATTAGACAAACAGTTTGGTTATAGTTGCTGCCTGGCAGAAAACTGTAGTACAGGCAATTTTTTCACAACACTAAAGTTGTGAAAAACGTTTTAACTGTAAGTCATCTTAAGAAAGAGTATCATAATTTAAAGGCGTAGACAGTTATATTGTTTCTCTAAAATCGGTCCTTATTACAGGAGGGCCAAGATGCTCAGATTAAAAAGTATTTCACGTTTGAGTCAATGCAGGGCTCTGGGCAGCCCCACAGCGGCTTGTGGCCTTTCTTTTGTTTTGCAAACAGTGCCTGAGGAAGATTTTTCCCTGTGTTTAAGAGAAATTCTTTTTAACAGTGTTACAGATCTATTCAGATGTTTAAAATAATGCTTAAATTCAAAGAGTTTTGCTTCTAGTGAACTGTAATCACTAGAAAATTTTGCCTCTAGGTATGGCTAATGTAACTTTACATTATGTAAGAAAAAATTTTATTGTTTCTGCTTCTATACAAGAAGCCAAGAGTTTTAATCTTTCAGTGTATATTGTTTCCTAAGTGAAAAGTATTTTATTAACTAATGCTTCTTAAAGTTTACCTTAAATACTTGCTCTCACCCAAAAGATTCAGAGACAATATCCCTTTATTACTTAGGGTTTTAGTTTACTACAAAAGTTTCTACAAAAAATAAAGCTTTTATAATTGTTATTAATTGGTAATTAAAAATTGGTTGTGCCCAAAACAATTCTTTTGGCCAGAAAAAAGATTATTGTAAAGTCATTTTTCTCATCCTCCCAGCCAATCGTTGGCCCATGTGGGCCCAACTAGCTTCTGTGGGGCGGAGTCTTAAGACACAGTTTCCCCTGTTCCAGCACAGATGATCTAGTTGTGTGCTGTAGATGGTGTTTTAAAATGCTGAACAATCAAACCTTAATTTGTATATTAATAGTCAATGCCATATCTCTAAGCTCACAATTGCTTAAATTGTTCATCCCTCAGATACTATTAATTCTCAAATTTACAATTGCTTATGCATATTTCTAGTTAATAAATAAATAAATTATGCACATGTAACTCTTAATAACTTTACAAGCCTTCTAGTTACAACTGCTCCTTAAGAAAATTGATTGAAAGTGCAATTAGTCACTGCCCCTTTACAGCCATGTATTTAAAATATTTTGTCAACTAGTTATTAATTCAAAAGTAGGTATTGTAAAATTTTAAAACTTTAAGTTCTTAAAAGACAAAAAAGAGAGAAATTGTATCCCCGTGCATACTATTTAGTGCATTCCCATGCACACTATTTAAGTCTTACCTTTATTTTCAAAATCTAATATTTTAATGTCAAAGAGTTTAATAAATGCTTTATAGTATCTTAAAGGGATCTACTTATTGGCTTATAGATTAATCCTAAAACAACTACCTTATTAGAAAAGGGAAAAACAGGTTTTCTCCACAGAACGCTGCAGAAGCATATTCGTAAATTCGTGTGACGAGCTGGTAGGTAAGTTGACTCATGTCCTGATTGTATTGACTAAAAAACTAAATTAAATTCATGTTTTAGATCCATCCTTACTTGTCATTTTTCCAGTTTAGACTAGCTTCTAGCCTTTTAACTTTATGGCAATAGTACATCAGAGACTGTATATTCAGACTTAGTAAAATTAGTCATTTAATAGAGTCATAACGATTTTTCTCCTTTCTTCAGTGTGACCAGCCATTCTAACTCAATCTTAGACTGGTCCTAATATTCAGTCCAATGTTAGAGATTCCTATATTCTAAATTACCCAGCAAGTTAATTAAAGAACAATTGGTCATTTAATACATTGGTAAAATAGAAGGACCCCCTGACTAATGAATGGAAGGGTCCAGATCCAGTTCTAATTTGGGGTAGGGGCTCAGTTTGTGTTTTTTCACGAGATGAAGATGGAGCGCGGTGGCTGCCAGAGAGATTAATTCGTCAGATGAACACAGATTCTGACTCTTCTGGTAAGTATCATTCTAAAGACTAAAATTCCTTTTGTGCTTAAAATTCAGCTGAGAGCAACAGCTCTCAAAGCTGTTCTCCAGCTACTCTCTGAGCCAGCTTCCCGACCGGAGGCCGGAGACTAGCCTCAGTTTTACAATTTGCATTTAAATAAAGTACCTAGACTTCCCCGAAAGAAGTTCTGCTTTCCTACTTTCTCACTGTCTTTCAAGATTTTGTCTTTCAAGCAGGTAAATCAACATTCCCGAGGCGGACCAGCGGATGTGCATCCCCGCCCCCCTAGAGCACACAGGTGGCAGCTGTTACCCCCAGTCTCAGGACATTTCCAGCATGTGGCTTTCAGTCTGAGTTAAAAATTTAGGTTTACCTAGAGGGCTAAAAGAGTAGATATTTCTATATTAATAAAGATTGGTTTTTATTTTGATAGACAGGCTTAGCCCCTTAGCTGACCTCTGGCTTTTCACCCTTGCTGTTACCGCAAGGTGTCCTTAGCTCAATAGGCTGTGGAAAAAACAGGGATGAGGAGGAGCGACTTCCAGCTCCTATTTTACCCACAAATCGTGGTGTTATTAACGACATAATTCTTGCTTAGGCTTTGCTAATTCTGAGGTTGATAATTCTCCTTTAGGAGCTGCACAGCACTCAGAACTGTGCATACTGGTTTGTGATTGTACAAATTCAGTATGGGCACCGCTTGGTGCAGAACTACTGCAAGGGAAGGTCCAGCTTGACCATTTCTGAGTTTCCTGTGAGATAAACCCGGTTTAAAAGAGGTTGGTATCATATTTTGGTTAAAAATAAAAAATATTCTCCGGCTCTACCTTGCCTCCCCAAAAGATACCGAGAGCCACATGTGTGGGTTTTACCCACGGGAGGAATCGGGTCCATGTCCACCCAAGCCAAGGTTAAAAGCCCACTCATCTACGGATGAGAAAATCATTTGATCACCTCAGTTAAGCGTTGCCTTATTTAACTTAATAGGGGGGAGAGAGATTGGAGACGTACTATTGAAAGGGCAAGCCCTTCACTGCCTCCCACCCAAATAAAAAAGCCAATTGGCCTTGTACTACAAGAGCCGGTCACTCCTTCTCCCTGTTTCCCACCTATCTTCCAAAAATGCGGAGGAATTCAACTTAGTGCTATTTTCACATCGTTCAGTCAAACTTAGCCAGAGTTCCAACGCCCTACTTAAAATTCAACTAGAAAGTTACCTACCAAGTACTAATTAGCATTATAAAGTCAGAGTCTGCAGCTCCAGGCCTTTCAGTTGTTTACTAGAAAGGACAGTCTTAAGCCAGATACAGTTTACCATAAGAAAGGTTAAAGAATCCCAGTAAAGCAAGTTTTTTCTTTAGCCCTAGATTCCAGGCAGAACTATTGAGCATAGATAATTTTCCCCCCTCAGGCCAGCTTTTTCCTTTTTTTTTATTTTTGTTAATAATAGGGAGGAGATGTAGTCTCCCCTCCCCCAGCCTGAAACCTGCTTGCTCGGGGTGGAGCTTCCTGCTCATTCGTTCTGCCACGCCCACTGCTGGAACCTGCGGAGCCACACCCGTGCACCTTTCTACTGGACCAGAGATTATTCGGCGGGAATCGGGTCCCCTCCCCCTTCCTTCATAACTGGTGTCGCAACAATAAAATTTGAGCTTTGATCAGTATGAAATTGCCTTAGCTCCGTTTCTTCTTTTGCCCCGTCTAGATTCCTCTCTTACAGCTCGAGCGGCCTTCTCAGTCGAACCGTTCACGTTGCGAGCTGCTGGCGGCCGCAACAGTCAGAGAGAAAGCAGGGCAGACACAGAAATGAGGCCTGGAGAGAAGAAGCAGATGTGGTGACATGTCTGAGGAAGAGTGGGTAGGTCAGAGAAGGCCAGGGGAGCAGGAAAGTAGTAAGGTATGGGGGATGGGTCGACAAGAGAATGGGGCCAGGTTGAGTGGGGCAGTGTGGACCACTGTGGAGACCTTTCCTATTCTGAGTGGTCAGTGGTGGGAAGGGGGGTAATCTAAGGACTCTGGCCGTGTGTGGAAGGGCATCTTGGGAGAGAAGGAGCAGGGGTCAGTGGCTCCTGAAATGGTGTTTCCAGAGAAGAGCTGTTGACAGTGTGACTCTAGAAGGGAGTGTTCCCAAGGGTGAGAATACATGCACTGTTCATATGGGTGGGTTTAAACTAACACCGCAGGTGAGTGCACCATACATATGGGTGGGTTGAAGGTACCACTGATGGGATTGAATGACATACTGCACATGGGATGGAAAGAGTCAAGATACTCCAAGGCTTTCTGAACTTGTACAATGGAGTAGAGTGGAGTCTGGGTGTCATCAGAGAGCTTGATGGTACAGGTATACTCTGACTCTCTAATGTGGTTCTGACTCCAGATCCAAGTCCCTTCATCTCCTTCTTTCCCCACATGGCATGCCCAGGGCTCAAATGGACTGCTCCCCTCTACCTCACAACTGCTCTTGGCTTCCTTCCCTGTGTTAGCCTGAATGTGAGATACATCCATCTATTTATTCACCCACCAACCATCAGGACATCTCTGCATCCTCTGGTCCATCTATCCACCCACCCACCCAGCAAACATCAGTACATCTCTCTAACCACTGTTCTATATATGCACCCACCCATACATCTGTTCACCCATCCTCTCATTGACATACAATTACATGTTTACTGAAGACCTGCCTTGTGAAGATGGTGGTCTAAGCATGAGAGATTCAGAAGTGATGGTCAGCCTGGATACTGCTGTCTCGGAATTTAAGCTTCCTCTAGACCATTCTGTCAAGAAAACACTGTTTTTCCCACCTGGGCCTGCCACCTACCTCACCACCTATATCCTGGATTCCCTGCCAAATTTTGTAATATAGCACTTCTAATCATGTAGGGGAGACCTGAGAGACCCTTGGGATTCATATCCCTTGCTCCCAGTCATTTATTTAGCAACCAGATGCTTAGTTACTGTAATAGCTGGACATATTGGAAGCTTGGGAAATGACTCTTAGAACAGATTTTTTTTTCCAGCCCTATTTACAAACCACACATGATATCTCTAGGGGGACTGGAAAAACAAGTGAAGAATCCAACTATTCAGGGGTGCTGTCTTGGAACCCCAGGCAGAAGGGCCCAAGCTGAGTGGGCTTCTGAGGATGTGAGGATGTAGAACTTGGACCATCCTTTGGAGAAGGGTCAGCAGTGAGCTTGGGAAGAGATGCACTCAGGTTTTGAAAAGAAGCTGAATCAGGTGACAAGACAGAGAAGGGGATAAGGAAAGTATTATCCACAAGTAGGGACAGGGAGTGTCTCCTGCCACCTGGATGGGAGTCCAGGGATCACTGAGCTCCTCTTGAGGACAAGGTCTGATTGCCCGGAACCGCCGATGAGGCTCGCACGATGATGTGAGCAGTCTCATCTGGCCTTAGAACTTCAAAGTTCAAACCCTTTTGAACGACGGACCCATCATGCCACACACAGTTATCCTTCATTTTATAGACACTCAAGCTGGTGCTTAGAGATATTGTACCTGGGACCCTCTGGAGCCAGTGCAGAGCAGCAAGGGTTTCTGGGTCTTCTGCTGAAACCCTAAAGCCAGTGCTTCATCCTAATAGGGGCTTCTAGGCCATACTGCCCTGCTGAGGGTTCTAGATGCCCTCAGACTTACTGGAATTGGAAATACCCATGTATTTCAAGTTCTTTACAAATGCCAGGCCCCAAGGTCTCTCTGAGTCTTCTCTGAGAGGCTAGTAGAACTGTAATACTCTCTTGATTTATAAGAGAAATGGACTTCGAGAGAGAACTTTCCAGAACTGTGTCCCCCTCAGTCCCTGGGATCCACAGACAAGGATTTAAATCTCCATCATGCCACTTGAGGTGAGAGTAAATTTGAGCTAGCGGACAGCTCTCAGAAGAATCGGGCTAAGAATATCTGTTTCTGAGGGTTAGGGTGTGAGAAAATGCTTGAACCATGTGATGTACCCAAGGAACCCAGCATACAGAAGCTGGCAGGCTCTACTTGTACCCACCCCACTCCTACAAATTCTGGGCAACTCAAACCACCGATGCACAGGAGAGAAAACACGTCCTTACCCAAGTAACTGTGTATGGCTGAAGATGCCAGGGTGCAGAAAGCCATGGGAAAGGGGTGGGTGGAATGTAGGGCAGACTGACCTGGCAAGGGCAACCACTAGACACCTAGTTCAAGTTCAGTCTTATTGTGATTTCAGATAAGGAGCATATAATTCTTACATGCACTCTGTCCAGCACACCTACAGTTCACCTGGCAAATGCTGTGAGCTGAAGGCCAGACTGGGCCCTGTCCCAGCTTCTCCTGGAGCCAGAAACTTGGCTTTGGGTCAGTATGGAAGGAAGGAGAGACAGGAGCAGGGCGGGGTAGAGCTGGCCTTACATGTACCACCCCCCTCAAGCTTCTCCTGTTGGGCCTAAAGACTTCGTAAAAGAAGAATGGGCTGGCAATTACTAGAAACTGCCCACGCCGTTTCAGGGTAGCCTGGGCTCTCGGTCTCAAAAAGGATCTGGGGACTTGAACCACGTCCTTTCCTGGTCGGTACAAATTGTACCTTAAACAGGACTCATCGATGGGCCTACTTTTTTTTTTTTTCTCCTACCAGCTCGTGAGTAGCCTGTATCATTCCTGGGTGTCTGGACTTGAGAGTAAATAGGAAGAGGCCGAGTTGGCACCGTGTGTTATTACAGAGCCTCTTGCTGGAGTCTTGCCGGGCCGAATCAGGTCTACAGCTGGCAACATTAATCAGTCATATGCCTTCTCAGCTCTCAGTAGGAACTGGGCAGCCCTAGTTTATGCACCATCCAGGAGTACAAGGATGGGGTCCTTTTCTCTTCTGCTTAAAGAATTAAAAGGCAGGAGACACCTGAGAGCCCCGCAAAGCTGACATTTACTCAAGGAAGACACGTTTACGGTGTTCAAGAGGGAAACACCTGAAGGCAGTTGAGCTCCACAGCTTAGCAGCTGCCTGGAGGAGACTGGAGGAGGGAAGGGAGGAAGTCAGACCTGTTGAGTTAAGCAGGCGTGGAGGTCAGTCTTGCAGGAGACACTGGCTCTGTTGTGGGAGGGAAGCTTTCCAGGAGCTTGAAGTACCAGAAAAAGCAGCCTCAGGCTCTGGCCTGCATCAGAAAGAAAAAAGAGAAAATACAAGAAATAGGTCCGTCTTTCTGGACAAACCCACACGCAACTCACGGCTCCTAGGGAACACGCTAGAGGGTGGGATTTCTAAGAAGGAAAAATCCACTGTCTCATGAAAAAGATAATCCCCCCCCCCCCCCGCTAGTTCTTCAGTGTGGCTTAAGGTGAACCCATCTTGCTGAGGAGGGAGGGTCCCTTGCTTGGCCAGGTGTTTGAGTGAACCCAAATGGATTCATTTGTTTATGTTTGGGTAGCTTGGAATGTGAGGTCTCCACCGGGACCCTGAGATTTCATTCTCTTGATCAAAAGGAACTAGTTTTTCCTTAATGGGATTTCTTGTTGCTTTTATTACTTCAAAGGACTGCCCTGACTGCCTGAATAGAGAATGTATGAGGTCAGCCTTCATGGCTGAGAGACCCTCAACCCCATCCATTACCCCGCTCCCAACACAGTCTTCACTGTCAGAACTTCTGGAAATAGCCCTGCATTCAAGTCAGCAAAATGCCTGTGGAGTGATTGGCTCACAGCATGAGGACTTGAATTTGGATTCCCAGAGTCTCTACGAAGAAAAGCCTGGTGTGCTGCCCCATGTCTGTGATCTCTGCTCCAAAGAGGTGAGGACTGAGGTCTCTGGACCTCATTGACAGCATTGGTGAGCTCTAGAGCCAGTGAGAGACCCCCATCTCAAAAAGTACAATAGAGCATGATATGGGAAGATGCTTAGCATTGACCTCTGACCTCTCCCTGTATATGCACACATGTGCACATACACATTCATACAGTATTGGTTGGCCCCTGCCCCATACAGATGGAAACAAAGACAAAACCAAAGTCAGTTGATGCTGTGTTTCAATCCCTGCCTCCTGCAATGTCACGCAGTGTCTGAGTGCCTTTGTCCCTTTGGGGCCATGGCTCTGTTTAACTGCAAATACATAGATCTGTGGGCCTTGTATTGGAGCTATTCCAACTTTTCCCAGTTTCCAGCCTGTCACCAGGCACCAGGACCTCTCCCTGGTCCTCTTCTCACAGTGCCTCAGCCTGTGGGGGGTCTGTCCTCTCTGCTCTTAGCCACATCCTAAGCATGGATATGAAGAAAGGCTGACACCTAGAGAGGCATGAAGAGAGGCTGGCTACAGCCATTTTCACTCTCCTGATAAAAACCCAGGTGCCCAGAGTGCAAAGGAGGGGACCTGGGTTGTTTCCCTTTGGGAATGGTAAATTTAGCCAAGGACCTTAGGGCATTCTGAGTCTGACAAGAGTATGAATTATAAAACTTGCCAAGGAAATTCACAGATGAATTCTTTGGGCACTGGAAGGGGTTCTAGGGGAAGGGCTGCCTCCTCCTCAGCTTCCAGGAAGGCAGGTGGTTTCTCTTCCATCTCTCCATCCAGGAGCAAACTGGGAGGAGTCCTCAGGATGAACCGTTCCCAGGGTGTATAGACCTCATGGCTGACATCATCATTGGGCATCACAGAATTACTGTAATGGTGGTGGTGGTGGTGGTGGTGGTGGTGGTGGTGCAGGGGGCAGGGCTGGGCCAGGATGATGCAAGTCCCGGTGTCTTTTAGATTTGGAAACCAAGGCTTAGATTCTCAGGACCATTCTGTGAGTGACTGGCAAAGCTGCACTTAGAACCTAGTGCCTCCCTTGCTTCACCAAGGCCACCTGCCCAGGATCTGTTAATGGCTTTAGATTTTTTTTTTTTTGATGCATTACTGCTGGCCTGACCCCATTTTCAGCAATGAGCTTTCACTGGGAAGAAGTCTGCCCCCAAGGGCAGCAGGCCCAGGGGTCACTCAGATTAAGACTGCTGAAAATGATCAAGTGCCTTAGTGAATGTCAGCAAAGGCGGGCAGGGCGTGCCAATGACAGTTCATGCGCTTGGTGACTTGGTGATGTGAGTGTGGCCATCCATCCCCACTTTACAAGAGGAGCTTAGAGAGGCTGGGAGCCTTCCTTCCCCAAAGACCCACTTGGTAGTTTCCTCACACCCACTAGAATGGGCATTCCAGAAAAGAAAGCCAGGCACGATCCTAAGAAACAGTTATTCAAATACTAAAGAGCAAAAAGGCTTCGCTCACTGGGTAACATCTGACGCCATGTCATAGCCACAAGCCTTCAGGCTGCTCTGAATGCATCTCATGTGGCTCTATTTCCTCATTCAAGATACCCTAGGGTCACCTAATTTCTTTCTCTAAGCAATTGGCTCCTGTTATTCCCTCTCCTCAGCCTCATTATTGAGCTCTGGGGTCAGCGAGAGATCTCATTTCAAAAAGGAAGGTAGAAAGAGATAGTGGCATTGACCTCGGGCCTCTAAATACACGGACAGACATGGTCTTCTTTTCAATTAGTTGTCAACTCCCAAGTCACCTTCTGAAAGAGTCTTTGTCCACCCTGACTGCAGGGGTAGCCCTAATCCCAACCATCACCCAGACTGTTAGCCAAGCAGCCTGATACCACCCCAGTGGCTTTCACTGTTCACTGTGTGTCCCTATCACTGGACTGTGGGTCCCTTGTCTGTTCTGATGACCACTTTATTCATGTGCCCAAGACAGCACGGAGCGCACAGTAGGACCCAGGCAGACTTGTAGGATACATCTCTATCATTTAAATGTGAATGGGTGAGACTTTGGGCCTTGGGCCAGATGTTGCCCTGTTCTCTCTGCCGACCATGGATGTTCTTAGAAGTCCTGGAATTTTGTATTTCTTAACAAATCTCATTTACATCAGTCCTGCCACTTGAAACAAGCAATTTCACCCAAGCCGCACATGGAGGAAGGGCACAGGGCTGCTAGGATTACCCACAGTGCCTTCTTTCTTCCAGTGACCCAGATGGAAAACTAGTCTGTAAATAGGTGTGGGGCCCTCGGAAAGGTCCATAGGCTTTCTGCAATAATGTAAAAGGAAAACTTTCAAATACCACCATTTGCAAATGAAGACCTTTAAAATAATGGGAGGGTGGCTCTGGAATGGGATGATTAGGATAATGCGATGTGTAAGTGGGAGCTTTCCTCTCAAGGACCTACCTGAATTCTGCTGAGCTCATCCCACCCGAGACCTCAGAGAGATCAGTTATGACTTTTATTAAAGTCAAACCAATACCTGTATTCGCCGCCGCCTGGAGGAAATTTCTTTCTGTAACTCTGATTGAAGTTTAATGGGAACTACACAAAGAAAATTTACTTAACCTCCTCACCCATCTCTTCCACAGCGGAAGTCTGCTCATCACGTGCTCAGCTCCCAGGAGACCCTATCAAAGATAGCACTTCTCGGTTTCATAATATTTCTCAGAGTAAAAGAGGGAAGATAGCTGCAGACCCCCAGCGCTTGAGACTACCACACAGTCGATGTCTGATTTTACTTACGGGAACAATACAGCAGCGTCTCCCGAGGGCTTGCGCATTAGTACTTCGCACGTTACAAAATAAAAAGTGTATGTGCTGCTGAGAAATTATCTCAGGTGGACGTGAGGGTCCACAGACACAAAGCTCTGGCTAGGCTGCCCTTGTTCTATTGCTAGCCAACACCAGCTCTCCTGCTCAGGATAAAGAAAACCTGAGAGTGGTACCTCTCCTCCAGAGAAGCCCAGGAAGTAAGCGTATCACCCATGTCTGCTGTGTACTCGATAGATGGAAAGTGGCTGGAAACCAGCTGCATTTTTATTGGGAACTTTGTATATATATATATATTTGGAGAGAGAGAGAGAGAGGGCTCAGTTTGTAAGTGATTGCTTTGCAAGCATGAGGATCCGAGCTTAGTCCTCAGAAATCATGTGTAAAAAAAGAGGGGGTGAGGTGGGGTATGGTGCTAAGTGCTTGTAATCACCACAGTGGGGAGGCAGATCCCTGGGGCTCATTGAGGCAGTGTATGCCCATTAACCATAAATACCAATATGAATAATAAATAAAATAATAGATAGTGTGATGATTTGTATATCCTTGGACCAGGGAGTGGCACCATCTGAAGGTGTGGCCTTGTTGGAATAGGTGTGACCTGGTTGGAATGGGTGTGTCACTGTGGGTGTGGGTATAAGATCCTCACTCTAGTTGCCTGGAAGTCAGTCTTCCACTAGCAGCCTTTGGATGAAGACATAGAACTCTCAGCTCCTCCTGTGCCATGCCTGCCTGGATACTGCCATGCTCCCACCTTGATGATAATGGACTGAACCTCTGAACCTGTAAGCCAGCCCCAATTAAATGTTGTTTTTTATAAGACTTGCCATGGTGTCTGTTCACAGCAGTAAAACCCTAACTAAGACAGATAGTAATAAAATAACCTTGTTTGCTCTTTTCCATCAAAATCTGGGTTTAAACTGAGAGCTGGTCGAGAGCAGTAGTTCTTGACCTTTCTAATGCCTCAACTCTTTGATACAGTTACTTAGGCTGTGGTGACCCTATTAAAGGATCATTTGACCCACCCCCAAGGGGTCACGGCCCACAGGTTGAGAACCACTGGTCTAGCTGTTAGAAAGTAAATCTTAAAAAAAATAAAATAAGATAAAAAGGAGAATCTGTATGACACCTGACTTGGTAACAATGAGCTATATTGCCAACAATGCATACTTAAGTAGAAAAAAAATGGTCAATAAAACAAACAGCAATTACGAAGCAAGTCGGAAGGCCAGTGGTGACCAGGAATGACCTTCCCGGAAGACTTTGGATGCTGGCAATGCCTATGCCTCGACTAAGGTAACTATTGAATATTGCATAAAAATTGAAACTCTGGGTTTTTAATACACTGTCTGTCTTTCTGTCTGTCTCTCTGTACTCTTGGGGGCAGGATGGTAAGAGGGTGTTGTATGTGGGGTGTACCACATGGTTGCTGCTTTGGTGTGGTTGGGCAGTCACTCCACACAGCCCTCTGTTTTTTCTCAGTGGTTAGTGGCTACTCTTGCCCCTCTTTGGCAGCATCCCTAGAGAGAGGTCCAAATCTTAGCTGTTGTTGCAGCTGACACGTTCTTAACGTGTGCTGAGGACGCTTCCCTCCGTAGGGGCTTCATGCTGTCTCCTACCAGTGGCTCCAAAGGTGCCAGAGTTGGCACAAAGAGTATTTTCTCTCTCATTAATATAAATTTAATTAAAAGAACACAGTTAGAGGGATCATAGTATTTCACCTTAGATTATACTCCAGAGCTATAGTGACAAAGACAGCCAGGTACTGGGATGAGAGCAGACTGTCTGATGGATCAGAGTTAAAAACCTGGAAATAAACCGACAAATTAGCTATTGTCATCTGATTTTTGACAAAAGAGACAAACCATCTAGTGGGGGAAAAAGATAAACCCATTCAACAAATGGTGCTGGCAAAACCGGATATGCAAATGCAGTGGGATGAAGGCCTCAGACATGCTGGGGATCGCAGACAACAAGAACGAGAGGAGCATAGGACCCTGTGAGGTTGGAGATCTTTCTGAAGGGACGGTGAGTGAGGGAAGTGCTCATTCACATGAGTTATGTATTCTGGTGGGAATGACTGTCTTAGTTACCGTTCTCTTGCTGTGAAGATATTCCACGACCAAGGCAGTTTATAAAAGAAAGCCTTTGACTAGTGGCTTGCTTACAATTTCAGAGGGTTGGTCCATAACCATCATGGATTCGAGCAAGTCAGCAGACAGGCAGGCACGGCCCTAGAGCAGTATCTGAGGGCTCTCATCTTTTCACAAGCACACAGCCTAGACTTGAGACCTCAAAAATCCCCTCGTGATACACTTCCTCCAACAAGGCCACACCTCCTAATCCTTCCCAAACAGTTCCACCAACTGGGGAACAGTTATTTAAACCTATGGGGTGGAGCATTCGCATTCAAACCACCACAGTAACCATTACAGACGTCATGGTTTTATCATCTCAACCCTCCACATGCTGGAGAGTCCTGCTTGTTTTGAAGTTGCTGGTGGAATGTTTATTTTGAGTCAGTTCTGGATTTTAAAATTAAAAAGTCTGGTGAAAAGTTTATTTTATAAGATCATGAAAAGGGATTTTTTTTTTAATTGGGGAGAGTATTCACTCTGATGGACCAAATTCAAGACGGTGGAGCAAATCTTAGTGCATTGTAAATGATACAGCCATGACACTTATTATCAGGCCACCATTAATAAAATTAGAAGTCATTAACAGAGAGATATATGGAAAATTTCCAAGTATTTTGAAATGGACTCACCGCTGCAGCTGTAAGCAAGCTGTCAGCTGTTAGTTAAATGCTTTCGTTTACAAGCTGCCTGGGTCATGGCCTCTACCCAGCAATAGAATGATAACTAACACAGTCACTACTACAAAAAAATTTTAAATAACATATAGTTCAAAGAAACAAAAAGGGAAAGTAAACCAGTCTGGTCTAACTCTAAACAAAACCATCTCAGGTCAAAGTTACAGCATGTAAGGAAAGTATACTTAGAATCTGTGCATTAAACCTCCTATGTTAAAAGGGATAAACTCAAATCAGTGTCATTGCTTTCCACTAGAAAACAAAGGCATGGAAGGCCAAAGTAATGGAAAAGAAGTAAAGAGTGTGAAAATCTGTAAAACAAAAAATAGGAAATAAAAAAAATGTAGTAAAATGAAGAACTAGTTCTTTGAGACTAGTATAAAGTTGAGAGAGAGAGAGAGAGACAAAGAGAGAGAGAGACAGAGACAGAGAGAGACAGAGAGAGAGACAGAGAGAGAGAGAGAGACAGAGATTACCACCTCTGCCCCTCGAGTGTCTAACATTATGAAGAGTTGTAAAAGCGAGGCAGAACCACAATTCTCAGGCATGGGATTGCAGACGTTTCCTGAAAGGAGATCCACACACTATTTCAGCTTGGCCACCCTGCTCAGGAGAGCTGGAAATACGTGTTCCCAAAGACTTGTGCATACACACATAGAGTATTCATCAGTAATGTCCCGAGATGAAAGACAGTGTTCATCATCAGGTAAAAGACTAAACAAACTGCTCTGTGCTCACCGAATAGAGTTCCACCCAGCTGAGAAGAGGACACTAGGGTTTAGAGGAGTCTCACAATAACCTCACTGACTGAAGGAATCTAAAAGTAAATGTATATAACATTATTTCATTTACTTAAAATTCTCAGTGTGGTGAGGACAGTGGTGATAATTTGATCAATGGTTGAGGAGAGGAAGTGGGGGTGAGGAAGACCATCTTGGATGGTGTTACATAAGATGGAGTCTATTCAGTATCCAGTATTTCAGTAAAGCTGGTCAATGCTCAGAAGTATTATAAGAGAAAAATAAGATCTGAAGAATCTAAGAGAAACAGAGTAATACAATGTAATGATTACAGTGGGAGACTCAATAGACAGCAACTACTTAGATACAGATGAAAAGAGAATTGGTGAACTGGAAGTGAGAGCTCAGGAAGTTATGCAACAGAAAATTAAAGGAAGAATTGAGCAAAAAAACAAAAACAAACAAACAAACAAAAAAAACAAAAAAAACAAAAAAAAAACTGGGGCTGGAGAGCTGGCTCGAGTGGTTTAGAGCCCTGGCTGTTCTTCTAGAGGACCTGAGTTTGATTCCCAGCACTCACATGGCAGCTCATAACTGTCTGTAACTCCAGGTCCAGGAGATCTGACACCCTCTTCTGGCCTCTTCAGATATTAGGCACACATGTGGTACACAGACATACATGCGGGTAAAACATTCATACAAATAAAACTAAAAATAGTATATCTTAAAGAACATGAGAATGTGAAATTAATATATTCTTAAAAACATAATTTATTAAGAAGAAATAGAAAACCCATCACTTCTCGGCCTTTTGGCTAAGATCAAGTGAAGAAGAAATAGAAAACCCAAATAATCTATAATCAGAAAAAAAAAAAAAGAAAGAAAAGAAAAAGAAAAAAAAAACCCAAAACCTCGAATGAACAGTTGTTTTCTCATAAAGAAAACTTCAAGTATAAACCGTTTGGGTTTTCTTGTTGCTGTTTTTGTTTGTTTGTTTGTTTGTTTGTTTTTTCAAGACAGGGTTTCTCTGTGTAGCCCTGGCTGTCCTGGAACTCACTCTGTAGACCAGGCTGGCCTGGAACTCAGAAATCTGCCTGCTTCTGCCTCCCAAGTGCTGAGATTAAAGGCGTGTGCCACCACTGCCCGGCATATAAACAGTTTTATTAATGATTTCCATTAAACACTTAAGATAACTAATAATTCCGAGCTCAGGTTCATTTTCTAAAAGGTTAAAAAACAGAAAGGTTTCTTCCTACTTCATGAAGTTAGCCTAAGTGTGAGCCCAACACAACCTTGGGAACTCGCTCGTGTACCACAGGTACAAAATGCTAAGTATAGGCCAGATGGATGGCTCAGCAGGGAAAGACACTTGCCACAAAGCCTGAATATCTGAGTTTGATCCCAGTGACTGACATAGTAAAGGGAGAGATCTGACCTCCAGACATGTGTCTTGACATATGTGCATGTACACACACACACACAGACACAGACTTGTAGACACACACACACACACACACACACACAGACACAGACTTGCAGACACACACACACACACACACACACACACATTCAATATAAACACTTGAAAGTGCTGACAACTGACATCCTGCAATGTGTATGAATGAGAAAGCATGGCTGGTGGAGTCTCAGTGACTCAGGGTTGGCTTAACACAAGAAATGGTCTTCTCGTGTATTTACTTACACAGACACGAGAGGGATCTGGTAAGCTAGACCCCCCTTAGCCTCCTGGTGTTTCTTCCTGAGCTGTCACATGGACAGACATAGGGCCCCGCCCCAGAAACTGTCTTTAACCACACAGGTGATCTTAAGAAGGAAGGCAGGGTCTGAGGAGAGTCAAGCAGGAAGGTGGGAGACTAAATCAATAGCACCACGGAGCCACCAAAGCAGCCTCTAACTATGACCTTGTGGCTTCTACAAGAAATGCTTGACCTAAAGCACTGTCGTGCTTTTGAAAATATTAAAAGAGCGGAACCAAGTCGTAACTGATTCTGACACCTGACACTGATTAGTAGAGGTGAGGGGTGGGGGGTGGGGGGTGGGGGATGGGGGGTGGGGGGTGGGGAAAAGGCTTCCAGGAGCCCAGGATGCTTAAACTGGGCCTTGAAGAATGAATCAACTCCTATTGGGCAGAAGGAAGGCAGGCGTTTAGACACAGTGCCTGCTGCATTGAAGAGTTTAAGACAGGAAGAGCCTGTGTTCAGAAGGGAATGGCGTGAGTTTAACCAGTATATTGCTTGAATATTCTGTCCCGTCCTTTGCCTCGGCCGAGGCTGAGTTGACCTGGAGGAGAGGAGGGTCACTTTGAAGCTCCATTACATGCAGACTAGCACCTCTGGGGGAAGGCAGTGACCTTTTGCAAGGCCCATGTGAGTAAATAGATATTAGCCAGGCTAATTGGGGCAATTAACAGCCCAATGAGGGGCAGTGAGCCCTTGACTCCTCCGAAGGTGATCTGAGCTCCAATCTGCCTCCACCCAGAGACGGCGCCTCAGACAAAGGAAGCATATTGGTCCTTGTCCCTGGTGGTTATGTCCAGGCAATCCTGTCTGAGCTCCCAGAACAGTGAGACGTGTCCCCAAACAGCAAAGTCCTCAGGAAAAAATGCCTCCCCAGAGAAATACAACAACAGCAACAACAACAACAACAAAAGATATTCATTGTGCCCAGTGATTTGATTGACTAATGCTCCCCACCCTTAAATATCAGGTAAGAAGCCAGCTTTGTAAGAAGTCATGCTCTCTGACACCTGGTCACAGGATATCACACACGTTCCAATTTTCCTGAAAATGTCCGAACGTAGTTCTGGATGGTGATTTCTTTCGGGCTATACAGTCTACTATTGAGAGAATATGTCTGGACTTGCTAAAGAGACGGTTACACTTTTACTCTCTTACTCAAAAGAGTAAACATATTACTATTATTCCTCTTTTCAAAGATGAAATTTCAGATAAAAGAGAAAATTGGGGAGCATATACTGTTTGATCTTAGTGTTTCAGATGGAGATGAGAAGGAGGGAAGTTAACTCAAACCTAGTGTTATTTGCTAAACAAAAGGGTTAATGCTGTCATGATGGGGACAGATGAGAATACACTGTGTGGCTTTTGGAAGAGAGTTTCCTTGTGTGGTGAGTTTGGAGGTGGTGGAGGCTGGATCGGTTGAGTCTTGGTGAGACTTCACGGGAGAATTAAGCTAGGAACTGATTACTGACGATTTGTGGAAGCTCTAGCTCTCTTGAGACTAAATTAGTATCTGAGGAGCAAGTTTTCATTTGATAAAGCCACCCCTGTGCTTCCATCTTAATTATATACCGTCATCCTGTTACTTCTCCGGTTTGCTATTTCTCAGCCATGTTGATACACAGACAGGACTACCTTGTCAGGGTGTCACCGTGCAGTTTGGATTCAGCAAAATAACCCACTTTGCTTTATAAGTTGTTCAGCCTTGGGCATCTTGTTTTAACTAAAATAAATGGGTGGATATACATTCTACTTAGTTCTCACATGGAGGGAAAAGCATCCTGAAATAGGTTTCATCTTCATCCTAAAACCAAGAAACTAGAAGATTTCCATCTTAGGTTGAAGGTAAACCAGGTTGTTGTACAGACTCAGCTACCAATATTCATCATGAATTCAGGAGAAAATAGGGGGTGGGGGGAAGTAATGGTTTGAAGGTACTGAAAAAATTCTCAAGATCAGGCGTAGTGTAAAATGTCTGATCCTTGCTAGAAGGAAGTCACCATGGTTGAGAGACGCAGATTTTCACGCGGTACTTGCCGGTCGCTGTGGTCTGGTGGGTACTTAGAGGAGCCGGAGCAGATGCTCACGTGTGCTTGATGAGCCTGGGGATGATGATGGCTTTCAGGAAGAGTTGAAAACCAAAGGGCAAAAGCCTAGAAACGAGGGAGCCCCCAAATCTGTGCACGGATTCCACTAAAACCCTTGTCTCACACCTAACCTGAATGTGTGAGGTGAGGTGAGGCTAAAAAAAAAAAAGGTCTATGGGGAAAATACTCTCTGGAGTGCTGAAGAGGAACAGAACAAGCTGCGTTTCCCATCACAGAGGCAGGGAGCAAAGTCTAAGTCCCATCAGACAAGAAGGCCGCTAGGAAAGACCTCAAGGTTTGCACTGGAACCCAGAAGGCCATGCCCCAGTTAAAAAGCACGTTTCAAGATCGGTGGTTAATTTGGGCTGGAGAGACGACTCGTGGTTGAGACCACTTGCTGCTTATACAGAGGATCTAGGTTCCGTTTCTAGCATCCACAGGACAGTTATAATTCTCTACAACTCCATTCCAGAGGGCCAGAAACCCTCTTCTGGCCTCTGCACATGCCAGGCAAGCACATGGCACATACACATACATGCAGACAAACCACACATCCACATATAATTTTTTAATTGTTAAAAATTAAGCCTATCACTTTCACGGTGCCTAATGTCAAGCTCCTTCAAGGCCAAAAGTTCCTTCTAGAAACGAACTCAACGCTGTCAACATAAAGACACCAGAAGATGTGTGATCCAGTTTTTAAAAAATTGCTGGACATATGCAGAGATAGAAAAAAAAATGTAACCCGTGAAGGGAGGAGTCAACGGACAAAAACAAAGTGACGGGGCTGGCGGGGTGGCTCCTCGGGTTAAAACATTTGATGTGCAAGCCTGGCAACCTGAGTTTGAGCCCCGGGCTCAGTGTCAAAAGTGGAGGGTACCAGATACAATGGCCTGCACCTGCAATCTCAACAGGCCTGCAGTGAGATGAAGAGATGAAGAGAAGGGGTGGGCTAGCCTGGAGTAAGCTGTGCAGCGAAGCAACAAGAGAGACAGCCTCAAAAACAAAGAGAGAAAGAAAGGGGACTTATCCCTGGAAGTTGTTCTCTGACTCCCACGCACCTGTGTCCTGGCATGTGTGCGCCTACATAAACACACACAAATGAAGTCAATTTTTAACTGGCACATGTTCTAAAGATTGAAATTAGCCCAAGAGAACTGCTATGATCCAAATATTTGCATCACAGCAAATATCATTGAACTCTTATCTCTAGCCAGGGGCCTTCAGGGACATTAGGTCCTCAGGGCAGAGACCTCAGGAAGCGCATTTGTCCATTGTACTGGCTGGTTTTGGGTGTCAGCTTGACACAAGCTGGAGCTAGCACAGAGAAAGGAGCCTCCCTTGAGGAAAGGCCTCTGTGAGATCCAGCTGTGAGGCATTTTCTCAATTAGTGATCAAAGGTGGGAGGAGCCATCCTGGGTGGTGCCGTCCCTGGGCTGGTAGTCCTGGGTTCAAGCAAGCTGAGCAAGCCAGGGGTAGCAAGCCAGTAAGTAACATCTCTCTATGGCCTCTGCATCAGCTCCTGCTTCCTGACCTGCTTGAGTTCCAGTCCTGACTTCCTTTGGTGATGAACAGCAGTATGGAAGTGTAAGCCGAATAAACCCTTTCCTCCCCAACTTGCTTCTTGGTCATGGTGTTTTGTGCAGGAATACTGACTAAGACAGTCTATTTACAAAAGATGCCTAAGGTAGGTAGCCAGGCTCTCCCACAGCCAGGAGGCACTGTGTTTGAGGAGGCAAAGCCCACTCAGCATTTGATGTTCCTATAAATGGTCCAGTTTAAGACATTTGTTATCCGGCATCCTGAATGTTCTGACAAGGAACACTAAGTTAACTCTGCTCGGTTTAACAGGCACACATACACACACACACATACACACACTATATATATGGAGCTTCTGATGGAGCCTGGAGGGAGAGACTGGAAACAGCTCAAAGGCCCAGAGAATACTTGGTTAAATAATGTTTTGTGGGCTGGAGAGATGGCTCAGCAGTTAAGAACACTGATTGTTCTTCTAGAGGTCCTGAGTTCAATTCTCAGCAACCACATAGTGGGATCTGGTGCCCTTTTCTGGTGTGTCTGAAGAGAGCAATAGTGTGCTCACATATATAAAATAAATAAATAAATACATCTTAAAAATTTTTTTTTGTATGTGTGTTCATGTGAATATGTGCACTTACATGTGTGGGCATGGGTGCAGGTAGGAGTCAGAGGTCAATGTTGGTATCTTTCTCAGTTGCTCCCTACATCATCATCATTGATGTCATCATCATCATCATCACCACCATCATCATCATCATCATCACCATCATCATCGTCACCATCACCATCACCACCACCACCATCATCATCATCATCATCACCATCACCATCATCATCATCACCACCACCACCATCATCATCACCACCACCATTATTTTGATAAAGTCTCTCATTGAACTTGGCTTTTACCAATTAGACTGGACTGGCTGGCCCATGAGCTCCAGTAAAATGCCTGTCTCTGCCCCTTCTTGGCCTTATGCCTAGGGATGCTGATGGGTTGCTTTTATACGGGATTCTGAACTGAGGTCCTAAAGCTTGCATGGCAGATACCTACCAACCAAGTCATCTCCCAATACTAAAAATTGGTTAAACAAACAAACAAACAGCAAAACAAAACAAACCAGCAAAACCCACAATAAACCAAAATGGCAAAAGTACAAGCCAAGCCACACACCCACAAAGTGTAACACATATCCAACAAGATACACAGAAGGTCATCAAAGTTAAATTCCTGGAAAACATGGGTGGACAGAATATATGAAAAGCAGCCAAGGATGTTTCTCAGCATAAGCAGCTGGGCCAGATGACACCATGGTTAAAATGCTAAAAGAAGGGACTGGAAAGATGGCTCAGGGGTTAGGAACATGTGTTGGTTTGAAACCTAGGTTCAGTTCCAGTCCACATCTGGAGGCTCACAATTGCCCCTGACTCCAGTTCCCAGGGGATCTGACGCCACCTTCTGGCCTCTGTGGGTACTGCATGTATTTGGTGCACATACTCGAACTCAGGCACACATATACACATTAAAAAAATTTCTAAAAGAAAACTCCATCCCATCTAAAACTCTACACAAAATAGAAATACCATGTGAAAATCAGGAGGCAGCAAGATAATTTCAGATAAATGAAAGGCAAGATAATATGTCTGAAGGTAAGATATGCTGAAGCACACAGCTGCGCATAGACTACAACCTGAGCATTGCACACAAAAGATGTGCATAGGCTCTGCTCAAGGATGACACATAAATTCACAAAATGTTCTATATTTTTAGGCCAAGAGAGCTCAGGTTGATATGCTCAAAGTCCTGGAAGAAAAAAAAAACGACCACCATTGATGGATACTATGCCCAGCAAAGCAATCTGTCAGATACAGGAGAGCTGTGGACTTTACCAGGTAAACATAAGCTAGTAGAGCCCATCATGCCAAGCCTGCCTCATAAGAAATGCAAACGGGAATTTTTCAGGCTGAACTAAAAGGAGCCAATTTCTAGTGTGAAAACATAGGAAAGTATAATGCTCACTGGCAAATGTAAGAGTGCACCCAAGCCCAGAAAAACACTAATGCTTACATTACATATACCTTTAGCATAATGGATAAAAGACAAAACCTTAAAATAGTAATATCTGCGATAAGTTGGTAAGGGATACAGAATATGAAACGGTATAAACAGGGACTTCAAAAACAGAATAGGTTGAAGACCGAAACGACAGATTCTTGTGCAAACAGAAACCTGTAGGAAGGTACACAAGAGATGGAAAAGAGATCCAAGCACGCCAGCTCAGAAAAGAATTTAAAGGTGGATGAGAGAAAGGAAAGAACAAATATCTACGAAACAATCAGAAAGCAACAAAATAACAGTGGGTTCCTTCTAACCGATATTACTTTAAACATAAATGGGTTAAATCCTCCAATCAAAACGTGCATAGAAACTGAATAGATTTTTAAAAAGCAAAGGCTCACTATTTGTTGCTGTGTTAGTCAGCTTTCCATTGCTATGAAAGATGGGTAATTAGGAGGATAGGTCTGTGTTTCTCATGGTTTGGTGGGAGGGGTTAGTTCATAACCACTTGTCTCCATTGCCTTTGCATCTGTGGTGAAGCATAACCCCATGACAGGGGAGTTGGAGCTGAAACCTTTTTACCTCATACTGACTCAGAAGCAAAAAGCAAGAAAGAACCAGAGCCTTACTATCTCCTCCAAGGACATTTTCCAATGGCTTAACTTACTCAGCTTTGGGAGACATTCCATATCCAAACTGTGGTCTACCAGACAATCAATTCGCTTTTAAGGACATACATAGATTGAAAGTGAAGAGAAGAGAGCAGGTATGGCTGTTTCTTTCTTAATTAAATTTCTTAGGCAGTTGTACAGATGTTCACAATGCATGCTGTCAGCTCTCATGCCCACCTCCCAACCATCCCTGTGCATCCTACCTCCTCCCCACAAATCTCTCTTACACATTTTGTTTTTGTGACTCACTGAGAGGAACCAGGGTCATGTGTGTGTCCATGGGTTGAGCGCTATCCACTGGAGCCTGGTGGGATCACATGGAGCAATGGGCATACAGCTAAAGATGGTGGGGGTGTGAGACTGTCAATGTTTTGCCAATGTTGGTAAAAGAAATTGAGGATTTCGTGTGAAGTTAAACACATACATTCTCTATGATCTGGCAATTCTACTGTGCATTTAACCATATGTTCACAATTGTGTCTTCATTTAAACACATGCCTCATTTGTGGGAGAATATTCAGAGTGGCTTTATTCATAATAGCCCCAAATTGGAAGCAACCCAGTGGTCCACAGATAGGGGAGTGGATAAACAGACTGTAATATGTTAATAAAACTGACTACTGTTTGGAGTAGAAGAAACTACTGTCCTGTCTGGCAATGTGGATAAGTATAGAAATGCCATGTGGGTAAAGGAGCTTGTTAAAAATATAGCATGGGCTCCATGACCATGCTTGTAAACTATTCTAGAACAGGCTAAGCCATGACCATAGAAACCAGAATGGTGGACCCTTCCAGGGACAGACTATTGTTACTTAGTGTTCTTCAGAGAAAGAAAACCAATGGCAAGGAATATGAGAGCTACAGTGCTACATTGTCTCAAACATAGCAAACACACAGCTGGGCTGCAGTCTCACAAAGTCCAGTACCAGCTGAGCCAGGAGACCTGCTAGCTGCCAATGAAAGAGGTTATGAGTGAGAGAGGCCAAGGATGTAGACTCGGTGTGAAGCTGACCGCCAGAAAGCTTTCCAGTGAACCACCCATGAAGCTAATCTTGTTCAAAGGCTGATGAACCTGGAGTCTATCCACCACGATGACAGCAACAGCAATGTCTAGAAGGGGATCATGGGCCTGGAAGCTAGTTTTGCTCATCTTTCTTTTTTATTATTAGAATTATTTAAAAAATTTAAAATTATATGTGCCTGCCCGTGTCTGTCTGTCTGAGAGAGAGAGAGAGAGAGAGAGAGAGGGAGAGAGAGAGAGAGAGAGAGAGAGAGAGAGAGAGAGAGAGAGAGAGCAGAAACACTCAGGTATCCATGGAATCCAGAAGAGGATGTTGGATCCCCCAGAACTGGAGTTATAGGCAGTTGTGAGCTGACTGACCTGGGTACTGGGAACTAAACTCTTAACTCCTCTGTAAGAGCAGTAAGTGCTCCTAATTGCTGAGTCATCTCATCTTTGCTGAGTCATCTCTCCAGACCCTTCTACTTTTTGTTGTTTCATCCAAGCCCTCAGCCTATTGCCTGCCATTCAGGTTCAGGGCAGATCACTTCCTCCACAGTTCCCTGACTCACACGCTGATCTCTGCAAACACCGTTACAGACACTCCCAGAAGTATGCTTTATCAATATAATAAATAGGCATCTTTCAATCCAGTCACATTGATAACTGAAGTTAACCACCACACACAGGACAAAGGAGCTCCCTGCAGAGTCAGGAATATTAATGCTAGGATGGAGGTCAACTGGTCCTGTGTGTTCAAACCCCACAAGGTGCTCTCATCAGGAATCTTAACACAACAACACAACAGACATTTACTCCTAGCGACTGGAAGTCCCAAACACCGGTAGGTGGGATGGGACCTGGAATCACCATGGAAACACCTCTGGGCATGTGTATGAAGGCATTTCAGGAAAGGTTTGATGATAAGAGAAAGGTCACTTAAATGTGGGCACCACCATCACAAATCCCACGGACTGCGGTCCCGTGCTGAGTAAAAGACAGGAAGTCGACTGAGGACCAGCATCCCCCACGCTCTGCTTCCTGCCTGGGGATGCAGTGCGGCTCCACTCATCTGTAGTTCCGCCTCCCACCTTGCTCCCCTTGATTCACGGTCCCCTTAAACTTCGAACCAAAGCGAACCCTTTCCTTAGGTTGCTGTTGGACAGGAACCTGGCTACAGAGGGATGACTCTTCTGGAGCATCCCCTCAGGGTAGGAGTCAGGGAGGATGCGCCGCCGGCTAAGGCTTCAGTTCTTGGTGGCCTTGGCTTGCGGATGCTGCCCCATGCTCTCTGATCGATACCCCATGTTCGCATGCCCGGTCCTCTTTCCAGGGACACCACATTGGCTGAGGACCTACACCTGTGAGCTGATCTTAACTTGATCAGCCCTGCCCAGAAGGACCCTGTTTAAAGGTAAATTCACATTCATAGGAAGTAGGACTTATCTTTTTTGGGGGTGGGGGTGGGGGAGGGGTGGGACAACTAAACCATAACACACAGGCATTTATCTATCAAAACCAAACTTATGAGAGGGGAATCTGTGACCTTGGCTTGGTGATGAGTTTTTAGATATAACACCCAAAAAACATGATCCGTGAAATAAAAAACTGATAAGTTGGATTTTATTAAAATTAATAACTTCTGCTCTGTAAGAGGGACTGCTGCGGGGAAAATATTTTTTTAAAAAAATATTTATCTAATAAAAGGCTAGTATCTAAAATAACAAGTCTTTACGTTTTTTCACATTTACATTTTTCATGAATTCTTTTTTATTTCTCCAGAGGACAACTTGCTGGAGATTGTCCTCTCCTTCCACTGTGGGTCCCACCCAGGGATTGAACTCTGGTCATTGGGTTTGGCGGTTGACGCCTTCACCTGCTGAGCTACCTCACTGGACTCGTGATTTAACACAGATGTCTCCTCTATGAAGGCAATCCCAACAAAGCATACGGAAAGATGTGAATTGGAGCCATCCTCTGTCACTAGAGGACTGAAGTCAGAACACAGCCATGACTGTAGGAATATGCATACTTAGCAGAATGGACGGGTTAAACAATCAAATAAATACAAGGGCAATTTCCTGTGCTGGAGAGGATCCAGGCAACAGGAACCCAGAGACTGACCATAGATGCCCTTTGGAGGACTCACAGAGCTCACTGTGGCCTTGCCAACAGTTCTTGGCTGTTCCCCACAATAAAATCTTCCCACAAACACCCAGGGCAGCATTATTTACAGCCAGCAAAACTGGAAAAGCCGAGTGTCATTCAGCCGATTAATTCATGCACACACGGTGGTTCAGTCCTGTAATGGAATATTATTTAGTGGTGAAAAGGCTTGAGGTACCAAGGCATTTTTAAAAAAATGAATCTTTGAAAAAAAAACACTTATTTAAAAATCTTTAATCCAAAAGAGGTTTTACATTTGTATATTTACCTGTACAACTACAAATATGCGGCATCCATATGAGTTCATGTGTGTGGGCACCTGTGTGGAAGTCAAAGGACACACTGTAGAAGTCCCTTCTCTCCTTCCACCATATGGTTGCTGGGACTTACGTCATCAAACTTGGTAGCAAGCACTGTTACTATGTAAGCCTTCTTGCCAGCTCTACCTTAAAATCGTGCTTGTTGGTTTATTTCTTTAGTGTATTTGTGTGGTTGTGTACACGGTGTTTTGTGTGCGGTCAGAGGACAGTTTGTGATAGCTGATTTTCTCCTACCCTGTGGGTCTCAGGAACTGAACTCAGGTTGTCAAGCGTGGTGGCACTTGAAACTACCTCATCTGTTCCTGATGCCCCAGCCTGTTTTTGAAACAAGGTCTCTGTATGTAGCCAGGTTTAGCCCCAAACTCACTTGGCCACTTGAGCCGCCAGAGTGCTGGGATTATGGGCATGCGCCATCGTGCCTGGCTGGATGAGTTTTGGCTGTGTGTTGCTAATGATAGAAACTATGAAAAGATGGAGACTCCATGACACTCTGGAAAGAACAAAGCTATAGCAAGGGACAAGAGGTCGCAGCTGTCTGGGGGAAGGGTTGGCTGGGTGAAGCAGTGGGAGAAGGGCATAAATGTTCCAAGTGATGTTGAGGTAGAGACAATGCTATGAGTTTATCAAAAGTCACAGAACTTTTCAGCACAGAGTGTGCTTAATGTACTCAAATTAAAAAAATAAAATAATAATCTGGGGAGATGGAGATGGGATGTCACAGAGCAATCTAAATATATTACAAGTGCATGGAAGAGCCCCATGGAAACGAGAGGTAGAGAAAGAGCCTGTTCTCAATAATTTTAGAAATGAGGAGATGGGAAGGGTAAAAAAGCTGTAAATAAGTGTGGTACTGCAGCGAGTGAAGCTGGTTCCCATGGGGTCTGGGCCAGTGAGCTCACAGGCTGAGCACATGGACTGAGGCAGCTGGATAAGTGGATGATGGTGAGAAGAATGAGAGAAGGTAGAAGAGGTTGCAAGTGAACCGGGGGAGGGCCCGAAAATCCTGCGGAAACACAGAAACACGCCAGAGCTGAAGTCAGTGTGAACCCATGTGCAGCCCAACGTCGGACGACTAATGTATAAAAATAAGTACAGCTATGATATAATCGTAGATTAGCATGGACACACATGCACACTGCTGTCTCTGTCACTGGGAGGGCCTACGGGCTGGGACACATCCATAGCAATGATGACACTCTGTGCCAGGCTGCAGGGTCTAAGACCACTTTCCATAAGAAGATCAGGGATCCTAGGAGATATGGGTGATTTTAAGACCTGGACAGGAAATATATGGGGGAATGGGGATTCAGTGATTAAAAGTACTGGTGATGCAAGCATGAAGACCTGAGTTTAGATACCTAACATCCACATATAAAGTCAAGTATAGCCCGTAACCCTGCAGTGTTGGGAGGGGCAGGGGATACCAGGGGATACCAGAGGATTCCTGGGGACTTGCTGGCCACCACAGCTGATCAAAGCAGCAAGCTCCAAATTCAGTGAGAGACCCTGTCTGAGGAAATAAGGTAGAGAGTGGCAGAACAGGACAGCAAACATGGGTCCATGGATCCCACCACACGAAGGCACACATGTGCTCTCGTCAGCCGTGGGAACCCAGGCAGGTGGATTTCCCTTCTCAAGGTGGAGATTCTCAGCTGCAGGTTGGACGTAATGGATCCCAAGTGCCTATGGTGGTGGCTGTGAGGATTAGCTGTCTGCAAAGCTCTGCTAACAGGTCTCCGGACACAGTGCTCAGTGAGTGAGAGCATTGTTCTTTTTAAAGCTGCAGTGTTAATCTGCTCAGGCGTCTATAATGAAATGCTCACTGCATGCTGGGCGGCTTAAGTAGTAAGAATTAATTTTCTCACAGTTCTGAACACTTGAAAGTCAAGGTCCAGCCGAGTGGGGCGTGCACAGCGGTGGCTGGATCTCTGGCTTGGAGATGAATGCTTTACCCTCTCGAGGCCTTCTCTTGCTCGCTTACGGGGGTGGGGTTGGGGTTGGATAAATCGTCTTCTTGTAAGGCCACCGATCCTTTAGACTTAAGGCCTCATCCTTTGACCTCATATGACCTTAATTATGTCCTAAAGTTCTATTTCCAAATATAGTCACATCAAGGATTATGGCTTCAGAGCATGAATTGGGGTGGGGCAATTCATGGCGAAATTCAGTCCATTCTATCTTTATCACTCGCGAACTACGTTGAGAAAAAAAATCTCCCAAGTTCCCCGGGGCTTTTTTTTCTTTTCATTTTTAAAAATTGAGGTATTATTTTTATCCAATAAAACGCACACATTTTAAAATACTGCTAAGTGAGCTTTTTAAAGAAATAATCCTTTTTATTTTAGAATAGTTTCAGATTTACAGAAAAATTAAAAAGATGGTCTAGAGATTTCCCATAGACCCAATAGCCAGTTTCCCCATTATTAAAACCCTAAGTTAGCAGGATGCCCTCAATGAGCGATTAGTAGTGTGCCAGCACATAGTTGTTTACCTAGTGTCCCTTTTCTGTATTCCACTAGGACACTGTGCTCCATTTGGTCATCATGTGTGCTTTAGGCTCCTTTTGTCTGGGCCACTTCCTTAGGCTTCTTTGTTTTGGGGTGATCTTGACTGTTCCAAGAACTGGTTAACATGGTTGACTGTCTACTTCACAGGCTCTTGAATCACTGAAACCTCTGGGCATGCATGTGAGAGATCTTCTAGATTAGGTTCATTGAAGCTAAAATGAACTCTAAAAGTAGGCGGCGCCATTCCCTAGGCTGGGGTCCTGGGCTGAATTAAAAAGAGAAATGTCAATACCAGCATTCCTTTCTGCTTCCTAACTAAGGATACAACGTGACAGGCCACCTCACCCTCCTGCCACCGTGCTTCCCTCCACTATAGATGGAATCCCTTACCACTCTAAGCTGATATAACCCCCCTTTCCCCCCTGAAGTATTTTCTCCTCTTTTTCAGGACTTCTAACATCTTGCTCATCTCTACACTGTGCACAAGGATTTCAGAGCAGAAGAAAACAGGGGTAAGGTACCATTTCACCCCATCAGTTCAACAGCACCCAGGCAACATGGCTTCCACTGTTGACTTTGTCTCCTGAGTAAGGGAGTGTTTGTCAGTTTGTCTTTAACTAACATTCCTCTCCACCCATCCACCCACTTTCCCTTCTATATAGTTTCTCTTTGAATGAAGTTACTGGACATAATCCATACAAAGGGCTGGGATGCTATGGCCCATATCACTGAGATAGAAAGCGCTACATGAATTATTTAGGATTCTTCTGTGTGTAAAATATATGTCTTTGCTATTTTCCCCCATATTTATTTATATCAGTGTGGGCTAACACTTTATTTTGGGGATGCTATGATTGAATATTTTTATAACTTTGGTTTCCATGTCCTCTTGACAAGTACCCATTCTTTCCCCCCTTCTCCTTCCTCTCTTCCCTTCTCACCCACACACATGCATGCTTGTGCTGAGGGAGAGGGGGTGGTGGGTGGAGAAGGAGAGGGAGGGGGAGATGGAGAGGGAGAGGGAGGGGGAGAGGGAGAGGAAGAGGGAGGGGGAGGGGGAGAGGGAGAGGGAGGGGGATATGGAGAGGGAGAAGAATCCAGAACAAGGTACAACACCCTAGGACATACCCCTAGTGTGTCCTTCATCTAGCTAAGCCCTACCTTCTAAAGCTTCTAGAACCTTCAAAATAGTGCCACTAATTAGTGACCAAGAATCCAATCCATGAGCTGTGGGGGACATTTTATCTTCAATCTGTAACATATAGGATGATAGCACAAGGCCTAAATGGCCAGTGAAGGAGCCTAGGGAAGAAGCAAAAGAGATTCTGCACCTAGCCCAGAGCATCCAGGCATTGAGGGCTTTACTTTGTTGCTATAGTGTTAGATCGTCAATGCTCTCTAAAGGCCTGTGTGTGGAAGGGTCCAGAAACACCCCAGAACAGTTTCCTGAGGAGATATTTAGTATTGAAGACTAAAGGTTTTTTTTTTTAATTAAAAAAGAAGAAAGGTGGTTATGGCTTGTTTTTTATGTGCACTTTTATTTATTTAGTGTGTGTGTGTGAGCATGGGTACACATGTGTGCCACAGCATCTTGGTGCAGGTTCAAGTGCAACTTGTAGGAGCTTGCTGTCTCCAGTCTACCTCCTGGGCCCCTGGGATTCAGCTCAAGCTGTCAGTCTTGGTGGAAGGTGCCCTCTCCGCTGAGCCATCTCACTGACCTAATTAATCAATCAATCAATCATTTATTTATTTAGACAAATTTGATGTTGTTCAAATAACTTAGATTAATTAGATTAATTTCTTTTCTTTTCTTTTCTATTCTTTCTTTCTCTCTTTTTTTCCATCTTGTTATTTTGTGTGCACGTCACAGTATGCACATGGAGAGCAGAGGACAACTCAAGAGAGCTGGTTCTTTTTGTCCCTACTATCTGAGTCCCGGGGACTTGAACTCAGGTCATCAGACTTGGCAGCAGATGCTTGTATGCACTGAGCCACCTCGCTGGTCCGTGTGACAAAGATTTTTATACCCGAAACCATACAGTAGGGAGGGATACACGATGACGTAAGTGTATTTTCCTTCCCCAAAATAGATGGATCAGATGGGAGATGGAGAGTAGGAGGGGATGTGTCTGGAGCTTAGATGCTGGTCCCTGAGAAGAGGCTGAGCCCTCCTGGTGTTTGGGTTAAATCTTTGGTTGGGTGGGTGTGCAGCTGCGATCACAGGAGCCTGAAGAAAAAGTCAGATGCTCTTCGAGAAGGGGAGGGGTGGACTTCTGTCCTACTTTACTTTCTATTGCTGTGAAAAAGAGCGTGACCAAAAAAAAAAAAAAAAAAAAAAAAAAAGCAGCCTGAGGAGGAAAATGTTTGTTTAGTTTATACATCGGGACCACAGTCCATCAAGGAAGGAAGTCAAGGCAGGAACTCAAGCAGGGAAGGAAGATGGAGAGAGGAACTGAAGCAGAGGCCGTGGAGGAATGCTGCTTCCTGGCTTGCTCGCTCCCTCAGCTTATGCTTGTACACCATTCGGAACACCAGCCAAAGGGTGGCCCTGCCCACAGTGGGCTGGGCCCTCCCTCACCAACCATCACTCAAGAAAATGTCCTCTCTTACGGGGGGGGGGGCCTTTACTCAATCGACGTTCCTTCTTTTCAGGTAACCCTTGCTTGTGTCGAGTTGATAAAAACTTGCCAGCCCAAGTCTCAAAGGAGAGGAGGACACCAACCTGGCTTCCCCAGATATAAATGGCTGTGAGCTAGGCTCTGGGGGACCTCTGATCCCACCTGGCTTTGGGAGGTGAGGTGGCGGCTGTGGCTGACTGAAGGACACAGCCAGCCGGGCTCCAGGTCTGTGTGCTAGCTGCCTGGCCTTCCCAGCATGGTGAGAGGAAGGCAGGCAACAAGATCTGAAGGAAGCAGAGGTGAGACAGTGAGCAGGCACTGTGCTGCCTGCCATTCTCATTCGCAGGCAGTAGTGTGGGGGAGGTGCTAGGGTTGAAAGTTGTTACTATAGAGCCCTGGGGAGGCTAGAGCATGGTGGCAGAGGCAGGAGAATTTCACATTTGACAGAAGACTGGGCTGTATGGTGAGATCTAGGTCAGCCTAGGTTACATGGCAAGATCCCGTCTCCAGCATCTGAGCCTGAGGTGTTAGCTCAGTTGGTAAAGAGTCTGCAAAACAAGCGTGAGGCCCCGAGTTGGCACTTCAGAACCCACACAAAAGCTGAGCGTGGTGAAGGGCCATTGTAGTCCCAGCTGGGAAGGGAGAGATGAACAGACCCTGGAGGACTGCAGCCTTGGTGAACTCCAGGCCAGTGAGAGACCCTGTCTCAAAAACACAGCGAGGCACAGAATAACAGAGCATAGCAGAACCTGAGGTTAGCAATGCTGAAGAAAAGCCTCCGAAGGGAAACAGTGGCCTCTACATGCATGTGCTTGAACACACGAGCAAGCATGCATGTGCTTATGTGCACAAGTGTGCACACACAGAGAAACACACACACACACAGAACAGGGGAAGAAAGAGAAAGTCCTTCCCTTCACAATGGGAAGGCAATGGCCTCTTCCTCTGCCTAGATTCATATCACCATCTCCTCAGCCAAGGTCACCTGAGGAAGGGAAAGGAGAAGGAAGAGGGTCACATCCACTCTAAGTCGGGAAGTGCAGGGTTTACCTTGAAATATCCAGATTAGGCTTTTGGCCTCACAGAGAGAAATGTGAATCCCAGAAAAGTAGCCCATTGTAATAATACAAATAAGAATAGCAATAAACACAGATGGTGCCAACTCCGGACGTTCCTGTGCACCAGCTCATTTCTGGTCACAGATGTATGACGTGGGCACATTTCAGCACACTTGGATCCCACGACTGTCATTTGTGGAGGTTCAATCCTTGTTAGTGCTTTTATATGTATCCGTTCATCCCATGTGGAGAAGTGAGTTTTAACTTTAGAGAGTTCCTGGTCCTTATGATTGGTCAGTGACATGTCTGGGCTTGAATCCAGGACTTCAGTCATTTGAGTTCTTTTCACTGCGTTGCCTGTGTCCAATAAATATATTTTTAAATAGCCCAGGTGGTAGAGGACTCGCCAAGCAGGCACTAAGCTCTGGGTTCCAGCCCCAGCACTGTACAAACAGGCCCGGGACACATCTGTAATCCCTGCCCTTGGGAGGTGAAGGCTGGAGCTCACGGTTATCCTCAGCTACACGGTGAGCTCGAGGTCCTGTGTCAACAATAAATAATAAGTGATAAATGATATATAACAGATAAAAGTATTAAACTTGCTATCCTAGTTTAGAGAAAAGAAGCCTGCTTAGGCTGAGACCAGGGTGTTTAAACATTCCAGAAGAAAGGGTGAGAGACAACGGAGTGTGAAGGCAAGTCAGATGAAGCTGAATTAAAACCTGGAACCTGTAATGTCATCATCTCCTAGAGAAGAGAATAGATGGTGTTGTTTGTTTTGAGACAGACTCCTGCTCTGCAGCTGGTCCGAACTTGCTATGTAGATTGGGCTGGCCTCAAATTCACAGAGCTCCTCCTCCATCTGCCTCTGAAGAAAGTATTCTGAAGAAAAGACCGTGACCACAACGACAATGGGTGCAACTAGCCCTGAGACCTCGATTTCTAAGCATCCGGTCCTGCTACAGGGAGTGTAGGGTTCTCAACAGAAAAACATCTAACTAGGTGGGAGGGGCAAGGGGAGAACATGATGAGCCTGGAAGCTTCTAGGGTCAAAGGACAAGGGGGTGCATCAATGGAGTGCTGAAGGGCGTACTGATGGGGAAAGTTCAGGATGGAAGTACCACAGGGCCATACAAAGCCACCAGTGGTCAAGGGCCACTGTCACCTCGGCTCAGGCAATCAGAAGGGTGAGAAAGCCACAAGAGGAAGCAAGGGAAGGGTTTGAGTTTGCCCGGGTTGGAGTCTGCTGGTGGTGAAGCTGGGGAGGCAGGGCACCCTGTGAGAGGAGGGGCAGGACTTCATCAGTGTTCTCTGGTTTGACTTGACATAAAGTGGAAGCAAGAATCAAAATCAGAGGCTTTGGGGATAGATTAGGAGATAGGGGACTCATTGCTTAGCTGCCTCCTCCTCTTCCTCCTCCTCCTCCTCCTCCTCTTCCTCCTCCTCCTCTTCTTCCTCCTCTTTCTCCTCCTCTTCCTCCTCTTCTTCCTCCTCTTTCTCCTCCTCTTCCTCCTCTTCATTTTTAGACAGAGTTTCTATATGTAGCCCTGGATGTCCTGAAACTTGCTCTGTAGACCAGGCTGGCCTTGAACTCATATCTGCCTGACTCTGCTTCTTGAGATTCTGGGATTAACGACACGCACCACCACTGCCTGGCTTGCTTAGCTTCTGGTTGTGGTTGCTCGAGATTGTTTTCTGAACTGCAAAAAATGGGGCTGGGGGCTGGTGGCTCCAGACTGTGGGCTGCAGGTCTAGTTTTGTATGTAATCTAGCCGGCACTCATTTGTATATTCAATTTCTCAGTACATCAAAGGGGACACCAGAGGCAAGCTTTATTTGGAATAATTTAAACATTTCAATGAGTAAAAACAGTAGAGGCTTATAACTCATTCAGATAAAAATTGATTTGTGAGGTTTATTTTAATACAAAATAAAGGAAGCAAGAGCAGGGGAGTTTTTTTCTGTATTCTTCCCTTCAGAATGAGACCAGCTAAATCATACAGAACGCATGGCAGAATAAGAGATTGAGAATGGGGTTGGAGATGGAGCTCATTGGCTCAGAGCACTTGCTGATCTTGCTTAGGACCTGGGTTCAACTCCTAGCACCCATAGCAGGCAACTCACAACCATCTGTAACCCCAACTCCAGGGACTCTGACTCCTGTTCCTCACCTCTTCTCATCTGTACGCTTGTCCACATACCCCATACTGATACCAACACATATGATTTAAAATAATTTTAAAATAGACTATTTGACAGCAATTGACTTAGACAAATATTGTCAACGGATCTAAAAATGGTGGAGATAAAACTTCACTAGGCTCCAGATCAAAGTCTGTCACACAGAACACTCAGGAAAAGCACAGATAAGCCACTTGCAGTAGAGAAGCCAGGAGGGTGCCACATTTATCAGGCATCAAGGTGAATGGCGCCAGAGATGGAGCAAGATAACAACGGGCCGTCAATGGCCAGCACCCTCAGAAGAACATGGTACAAGTTCTGCTGCGTTCACTCCAGAGATGGGTCTCCTGACCCTTATCCCGAGAAAGCACTAGACGCTCTACAAAACACAGATGCTCTACAAAATGCTTGCTCTGAGCCCTTCAAAAACTGCTAGCACGGTGCAAAACGAAGAGTGACTGGGGATAGTTCTGGACGAAAGGAAATCGAGTCTATGGTAAGTACCAGAAACGCATAAGCCCAGCTGGAGGCTGCATGGGAAAGGTTTGAGTCTAAGGTTTTACTTGGGATGCTTGAGGAAATTAGAATACATAATAATTAGAATAATGCAGTTAGCATCGTATTCTGGATAGTTTGAGGTCAATGTGACGCAAGCTATAGCCATCTGAGAGGACGGAACCTCAGGTAAGAAAATGCCTCCATAAGTCAATCTGTAGGCAAACAGGTAGGGCATTTTCTTAGTGATTGATGGGGGAGGACCCAGACCATTGTGGGAGGGGCCTATCCCTGGATTCTTTAAGAAAGCAAGCTGAGCAATCCATGGGGAACAAGCCAGTGAACACCATCCCTCCATGGCCTCTGCATCTGTTCCTGCCTCCAGGTTTCTGCCCTGTTTGAGTTCCTGTCCTGACCCCTTTTGATGATGAACAGTGATGTGGAAGTGTAAGCCAGATAACCCCCAGGCCCCCACCCCCACCCCAGCTTGCTTTAGTCACAGCAATAGAAACCCTAACTAATACGTAGTGTCTATGGTACATTCCCTGGCTTTTAGAGGACAGGAACATAAGTGGTGAGGGGCCATGATGTCTGTAGCTCACCCTTAAATAATTCAGTCAAAATGACAGCGAGACTACACTTCTAGAGAGGAGCTGACACCAGCATGGTAAGATGCGGGCTGGTTTAACACTAACTGTCAGCCCGACAGGATCTAGAATCACTTAGAAAAGTCTCTGAATTTTCCTAGGAGACATTACTTATGTAGATTAGGTGAATTGAGGTAGGAAGCCCTGTCTCAGCTGTGGGCAGCATCGTTCTGCTGGCTGAGGTCCTGGGCTGAATAACAAGAAGTTGAGCTGAAGCCAAATCTCCTCTCTGCTTCCTGAGTGCAGATACAATGTAGCCAGCTGCGTCTAGGACTCCCCAACACCGTGACCTGTGAGCTAAAACAAACCAGGTATCTTGTCACACCAAGGAGAAAGTGGCTAACGGCTAATCCAGCTGCTATCCAAGTAGATCCGGATAGAGTATATTCATGTGTTTTGTAATTTTCTTGGACATTTCAAAATAAAGTGTTTAAAGTATGCAAAAAATGGAGGCCCGGGGTCACTGTGTTGAGTATTTTTGGTAGGTAGGTCACATAACAACTCAAGAAGTGGCCACTGGATTTGGGGACATTGGTGGTCACTAGTGGCCTTGACCAGCAGACTTAGAGAGATGGGATAGAATTTTAGTTGGCAGAGATTGGAAAAAAATAATGTTAATACATGCAGTAGAGATGGAAACTTACTTTTAAAAAGCTAGTGTATTTAGGGTAGAATTGAATGAAATTAAAAGTTGGCTCTGATTCTAATCTTTTGTTCTAATTATTAACTAGTATCTGTGACTGTTTAAGCCCAGCTAGCTTGGATTTATTCCAAGAAACACACATTAATTTTTTCATTGATCCCAGACGTTTAGCTCCCTCCATTGACTCTGTTGTCAAAAGCTTAAGAGTGAATCCCCTGCTGAATGAGACATCCTTGTGGGGGAGTCTAGGGAAGCCTTCTGGGCTCAGGTCACCAACAGGACGCTGCTGAGAGCCATCCATAGACATCCTTCCCTCCGGTGGGGGCCCTTCTTTCCTCATCCGCATGGCGAGAAACTGCTGCAGCTCTTGTGGTCACTGGAAGCATCTAGAACAGTGGTTCTCAACTTTCCTAACACTGCCATCCGTCAACACAGTTCCTCAGGTTGTGGTGGCCCCCAACCATAAAATTATTTCGTTGCTACTTCATAACTGTAACTGTGCTACTGTTATGAATCATAATGTCAATATCTGTGTTTTCTGATTTTCTTAGGTGACCCCCGTGAAAGGGTCTGTCTTGGGGTCGTGGCCCACAGTTTGGGATCTGCTGATCTAGACTGAGGTTTCCATTCTCCACAATGGGTTCCCTCCAGCCCTAAAAATGGCTGTAATCAGTTCTTCACCCTCAGCAATTCCCTATCTGTGGTTGCAAGTTAGTTCATGCTGAGGTAGCCACAGATACTTGCAGCATGGTAGATGCTATTGTGTCTATTTGTTTTGTTTGTATCTGTAGCTCACACCAAGTTTTTGTCTCTAAGGAACATGGTTGTTCTTCCAAACATCACTTCCAACGTACCTGTTAACTAAAACCTTAAGAGGAGCAGGGCCAGAGCTAGTGAGATGGCTCAGTGGGTAAAGGTACTTTACTTCAAAGGCCTGACAACCTGGAATGCACAGAAAGAACCTACTACACTTAGTGCCTCTTGACTTCCTCCTGGGCACCACAACACTCACTCCTACCCATCCACCCCCATAATAATAAGTAAATAAACAGAACAATAGTGGGCGGTGAATAGCTTCCTACAAGTCAACTGCAAATACATTTCCCATCATCTAGTTTCAGGAACTGATGGCACTTCTGTAGGAATTATTGCAGAGAACCTTAGGGTTAGCATCCAGTGTCTAAAGCTTAATGGTTTTGCTAAGCGTGATCAGAAAGTCTCAAGGTTCTTGAGACTTTCCTGTTTGGCTTTCAATCCTATCAGCTTCAAAAGCTTGTGCCTTACCTATGACAACGGGTTCTTTCCTCATGACATATCTGCCAGGTAGCTTTATTGTTTCCATTTGATAGATGAAAATGGAGAGGCTGAGAAGTTAAATCCAAACGATTTAAAGGCCAGGACTTAAAATCTCCCCCCTCCCCCCAGTACATCAACCTGTCTTCAAAGAAAAGTTTGCCTCTCCTCTGTTTCTTAAAGGAACAAAGATCTAAACTTTTAGATATTTCTTCTTGTGTATGAGAGTGCGAGTGAGCATGTGTGTGCATGTGTGTGTCTGTGTGTGCACACACACGTGCAGACAGCCATGCACGTCCTATGGCATTCCATGGAGATGGGAGACAGCACCTCATGTCAGTCTTTATTTTCCATCTTGTTTGAAACCTGCTCTTCATTGTTCTGTCCGTGCATACCAGGCTAGGTATGAGCTCCCAGGCACTCTCCTGTCTCCACATCTCAGCAGAGGAGCACTGGGGTTACAGTGTATGTGACCACACGCAGCTTTATGTGGTCCTGCGACTCCAAACTCAGGTCCTCATGCTGCCACAGCCAGCGCTTTACCTAATGAATCATCTCCCTAGCTCTCAGAAATTGAAGAGTCGGATATGAACTCACCATACCCAAGAGGGATTCTGCAGAGAAGCTGCTCAAAAAACTAATTTTGTGAATTGTATCACAGTTTTAGTGCACCAGCTTTTAAAATAATTCCTAAAGCAAATTCTTTTATATCTGTGGATATGAATTTTCATCTATGAATACTATTTGCCCACTGTAGAAATCACCTGCTCTTGGCTTTCCCCACAATGGATGCAGAGATTGCCCTTCAGATGGGGTAGGGAAGAGACTTCCACTTGAGGAAGGGGACATTGACACAGGAGACATCCAAGATAACAGATAATGAAGCCAACTCCCAACCAGCCTGAGTGGTGAGTTGTTGCATGTCTGGTATATTTCCTTCGAATTATCACAGGGTCTGAGGGGCACAGACATTGTGGTAGAGGCAGAAAAGACAGCAGGAGGAGAGAGTCACAGAAACAGGCTGAAGGAAGAAACAAAGAGAAGATAAGCAGAAAGTCAGAAGGGATTGAAAGAGAGAAGGGAAGGAGAGGGAAAAGGGGAGGGAAGAAAGGAAGGGAAAAAGGAGGGCAGGAGGGAGGAAGGGGAAGAGAAAGAGAGGAGGGAGGGGTTGGGAGGGGAAGGAAGAGGGATGAGGGGGAGAAAGAGAGACAGACAGACAGACAGACAGAGAGGCAGAGATAGACAGAGATAGACAGAGACAGAAGAGAGATAGAGAGACAGACAAGAGAGACTGAGACAGAGAGAGACAGACAAGAGAGAGACACAGAGAGGGGGTAAAGAGAGACAGACAGACAACAGAAATAGAAGCAGGAAGGAAAAATTTGAAGAAAGGAAGAATGAGGATTCAGGGAAAAGAGAGATGGAGCAGCAAAGGATGCTGGTCAACTCTTCTGTCAGTTCCTGCCCTGGGCAGGGGAGAGGCTGTAAGAACAGCTCTGTTCCACAGCATGTGCCCTCATGCCTGCTGGTTCAAACCACCCTCAATGGCCCACTTCCATAGGTTAGCTGGCTTATACCCATTCTGTCATAGCTCTTTCCTCACTAACATTCTCAGACTAGGACTCAGCTGGCGTTCGCGGCCATCTTCTCCAGGGCAACAGGCTCCATTTTTCACCCTACAAATTTCTTCCCTCCCTGGAGGTGAGCTGGGACTGAATTTCATGTATACAACTCCAGAAGACCTTCCATCACAGGGCAGCCTTGCGGAACAAACTGTGCAGATCCCTAGGCCAGAAAGATGACCAAGATTAGGGACTACACCGGGGGTAGGGGTGGGGCTGTCAAAAAAGACTGACTGGACCTGCCCTGAGGTGGCACCTCAGGGAGGTGCTGACTATCCATCACAGGGAGAGACTGAGTGAAATGACCACAGAGCTCTCCCTCCACCTCTGAGTTCTCCCACAGCCTGTATAAAACAGTCTTTAAACCTATCCTTACTCATGACATATTGCTCTATATGGTTAGAAGATCCTCCCATCACACATTAAAGGAGAAAGTTAAGTCCCTAGCCAAAGGATTACAGTCTCTGAATCACATAGTTCGACAATGGCAGATTTCCAGGGGAATTCCAACTCTTCACCCAGGAGATATGAATACAGACTGAGAAGAACAGAGCTGGCGGCAGGCAGCTTCCTGCGCCTTCTAGGGGACGTTGCCTCATACAGTCTCCCTGTCATAGTCCCAGAACAGTGGGAAAAGGAGAGAAGACAGACCCAACAGTCCACCAGGCATTCATTGCTGTGAAGGGCACGTCCTCCCAGGAGCTTGCCTGCTCTCTGTGAAAGCCCTTCCTGGAGGCTTCTGCTCATGTCACTGCCCCAGCCTGGGCTCCTCTACCATGGACAGCACCCTGAGCTGCATGTCCTCTGTACCGGCAGCTGGAGACCCAGCTTTGCAGCTGGCCTTCCTGTTACTTCCACTGTCAATCATTAGCTGAGTTTAAGCACCAGGAAGCACAGGGCAGGCGTAGAATGAGCACTGTTCTTGGGAACTGGCTTCGAGGTCATCACACTGGAGGTCCTGCCTAACCAAGGGCTAGAGAAGCAAAGGTGTGTAGGATGATTCCCATATTAAGGCACCCACAATGCCTGTCCTAAGGTACTTGAATCTGGTACCTCTGTGACAGAGGGTTGCTATGTCACATCGTAAGTGCTGTGGTGGAGAAGCATGGGGTGCTGGGTACCCGGCTTGACACATCAGGGAAGGAAGGACAGAGGAGAAAAGACACCCCGTTGTGTCCAGTGTTTGAACTGAACCCCAAGGGATGAGTGGAAGGTTGCCAACGTTTATAAGGAGCATCTCAACAGCTGAGGAAGCTAACAAAGATGGGGGAAGTCTGACCACTTCAGAAACACTGGTTCCTTAGGTATTGACGAGAAGAGAGCGAAAGACATGCCACTGGAGAGGAAGACAGACAGAAAGCATAGAGTTTGTTTGGTCAGCTATTGTCCTAAGGTGCTGGAAGCAGCTACAAAGTCTTTGTAACAACCCCTAAGAGAAAGGCCAAGGGTCTAAGCAAAGGAAAAGGCTGTGGGAACAGAAATAGGGGGCGTTGGCATTTCTTCGAGGCTCCACCCAACAGTTACCTAGCAACAGCCAGGTATGAGCCTGGCTTGCTATAAAAGGACTGTTTAGCCTCTCTGTCTCTGTCTCTATCTCTGTCTCTCTCCCTCTCTGTCTCTCCCTCTCTCTTCTTTCTCTCCTCACTCGTCTCTCTCTTCTCTCCTCTCTCTCTTCTCTCTCTCCTCTCTCTCCCTCTCCACGTGTTCCCAGTAGGCCTCTTCCCTTCTTTCTCTCTCCTTGCCTTTTCTGTCCATCTCTGTCCCCTTTCTTTCTTTGCCTCTACTCCCTTCCCCACACCCCCTTCCCATATCCCAAATAAACGTCATTTTTTATACTAGACCATCCGTGTGGCTGACCTCAGGGAAGATGCTTCAGCATGGGTCTGCCAAGAAATGGTCCCCCCACCCCTGCCATCACATCATGCCACATCATTACAAAACATATCAGTGTGTCTTGAGATATCCTTTTGAGGGTCTGGAGAGATGACTCAGCAGTTAAGAGCACTGACTGCTCTTCCATAGGTCCTGAGTTCAATTCCCAGCCAACCACATGGTGCCTTACAACCATCTGTAATCTGAAGACAACCAGTGTACTCACGTACATGAAATAAATAAATCTTAAAAAAGAAAAGATATCCTTTTGAAAATGGAAACATAGAACCTGATGATAAAGCTGACCGTAATAGCCTATTCCAGATCTATGATTTAACAGTGAGAAAGACTTTGTCTCAAAACAACAGTAATGAAATTATAATAATTATTAATAATAATGATAGTATGACAAATATCCAGTAAGACATGGAAATAAAAGACAGCTATGGGGGACAAAAAAAGCAAATTCAGCTAAATAAAAACATTTTCGGGGATGAATATAAGACATATGAAAGAATACAATAATCAAAGATCTAATTTTTAAAAAAGAAAAAGGAAAACAGCAGGATGAAGAGATGTCTTCTCAGTTAAGAGTCTGCCATTGTTCTTCCAGAAAACATAGGTTTGGCCTCTAGCACCCACATTGGGTCCCTCAAAACCACCTGAAACTCCTATTCAAGGTAATCTTAATGTCCTCTTCTGGCCTCTGTTGGCATTGCATGCATATGTGCATAATACACGTACACACACACACACACACACACACACACACACACACACACACACACAGAGAGAGAGAGAGAGAGAGAGAGAGAGAGAATATATATATATAAAGAAAACCCTTCAGAGTTGGAATCATAGCAGGTAGCAGGTACATTAACTGAAAAGATTTGTCAACAGGATAAAAGAAATAAAAGTAGGAACAATGAATCTTTTTCCATAATTGTGTTTTTAATTATTCATTTCTGAATTTCAAATTAGATTGCTAGACAAATTCTTATAAATTTGGAGGAGAAATTACTTTTGCTTCTTTTAAATGGTTTATTTACTTACTTAGTGCGTTGTGTGCACTTGTGTGTGTTACATGTACCACGTGTGTGCAGGTACTGGTAAAGGCCAGAAGAGGGCATCAGTCCCCGTGGCAGTGGGGTTACAGGAGGTTGTAAGCCACCCCATCTGAGTTCTGGGCACTGAATCTGGATCTTCTGTAAGAACAGTCAGTGCTCCTAACTGTTGGGCCATGTCTCCAGCTTGAGTGCTGGCTCTTTTGCTTGGTTTCTGAGGATCAAAGTCAGTTCCTTTGGGGACAAAGCCACCTCTCCAGTCCTTAAATTCCTGCCTTGCACCTTAATACCTTCCTTTCATGGTATTGGCTATTTGTACTTCTTTCTTTTTTGATTCATCTAGCTAGAGGTTTGTTGTTAGTTTTTTGTTTTTTGTTTTGTTTTCTTTTTTTTGATCAATTTTGTTGATCTTTCCAAAGAACCAGATTTGAGATTCATTGAATTTCCTCTCCTGTTTGTTTTCTATCTAAATTGATTTTTACAGTTTTCCCACTTCTCTTTATCTTTTTTTTCTTGTCGTTTCTTGTTTGTTTGTTTGTTTTTTGCTTTTTGTTTTTTTGTTTTGAGACAGGCTATCTCTGTGTAGTCTTGGCTGTGCTATGCTAGAACTCACTATATAGATCAAGCTGGCCTTGAACTCATAGAGCTCCACTGCTTTTGCCTCTGGAGTGCTGAGATTAAAGGCATGTGCCACCATACCCAGCTATACCTGTTTATCTTAATTTGCCATTCCTGCCTGAATTCTTAGGCTGACGTTGAGGATCAATACTACACTCTTTTCCTTAACACAAACATTTAAAGTCACAAATATCTCTCACAATTCTGCTTTGGCTATACAAGGCAAACTGTGGTGTGTGATGGTTTTCATTTCCAGTCCAAAGTATTTTCCTAGTTTTCTCATGCTTTTTGTCTTTGATCTACACATTGTTTAGTTACCAGATACTTGGGGGAGTTTCTCGATATTTTGTTTTGTTACTGTTTTCTAACTGAACTGTGTTTTATGTACACTCTGCATGTTCCAACTTTTTAAAATGAGGAGCTTTTATATCCCTGAACACGGTCAATTTTGTTCCCATTCATTTGTCTTGTTCTGGAGAGGCATTTTTCTATGAACGTCAGAAAGATCACATTAATTGGACCTACCTTTTGGTTCTTCTATGCTCACAGATGTTCTTGTTGCTTGGTCACTAACTTTGGGGGGAGGAATCTTTGACTGTCTATTTCTTCTTTCAGTTCTGTTAGTTTTTTTTCCATATTGTATTCTATTCTCTAGTGTATTTGTTTTTATTTTATTGCTCAGTGTATCTTTAGTATATTCACACTGGAAGCCAGAGGTTGAGCCAGCTCGGGCTCTGTGAGAGACCCTGCTCAGTAAATAAGGTGGAGAGCCTGGAGCAGGCTGTTTCTGCTAGACTGGCTGCCCTGCAGGCCCCCAGGATCAACCTATCTCCTTCAGCAATGGCATTATAGGTTGTTGCATCTGGCTTGAGGACTTGTGTAAGCCAGGTCCTCATGCTCACACAGCAAGCACTGTACCCTGTTTGCTTTGTACTTTAAAGCTTTGTTATATGTTGCATTTAGGCTTGCTGTGTCTTGCTAACAGTGGATACTCTCATCTTTGTGAATAACACTAGCCACTTCTTCTGCATTCTGTTTTATCCAGTGTTAATATGGCTTTTTATAGCACTATCTTTTAGTTCGTGTTTACTGGGAGTGGTGGTTTGAATAAGACTGGTCCCGAGAGGCTCATGTATTTGAATGCTTAGGGAGTGGCAATCAGAGGCATGGTCTTCTTGGAGCATGTGTATCCCTGGGGGTGAACTTTGAAGTTTCAGAAGCTCAAGCCAGGCCCAGAATCGCTCTCTCTTGCTGCTGCCTGTGGAGATGTAGAACTCTCAGCTCCTTTCCAGCACCACGTCTGCCTGAGTGCCACTATGCCTACCACCATGATGATAATAGACTGAACCTCTGAAACTGTAAGTCAGTCCCCCAATGAAATGTTTTCCTTCATAGGAGTTGCTGTGGTCATGGTGTTTCTTCACAGCAACAGGAACCCTAACTAACACCCTGGGGTTGGAGATGCTCACTGGTTAAGAGCACTGGCTGCTTTTCCAGAAGACCCCGGCTAGATTCCCAGAATCCATGTGCAAGCTCACAATCATTTATAACTCCAGTTTAGGGGGGTCTTACTCTCTCTTCTGACCACTGTGGCACCAGGCATACATGTGGCACACAGACATATATGCAAGCAAAACACTCATTATGAAGTAATAAAAATTTTAATGAATGTTTACATGCCATATCTTTCTGCATTCCTTCATATGTAATACATTTCATTTTCACTTAGAGTGGATTTCCTGTATACACCATAGAGTTGACTCTTGCTCTTCTGACTGGAAATCTCTGCCTTTCAGTTGGATATATAGTTTACCTGTGTAGCTATGAATATGGCAATACCGCAGTCTACCATCCTGACGCTGGATTTCTATTTGCCTTGATTATTTTTTGTGCCTCTTTGTATCCTCTTTTTCTGCTTTCCTTTGAATAATTTTTTAATTATCATCCCAACAACACCACTGGCTTCGTAGATGCCACTATTTTGTAGTAGTTTCTCCAAGATTTCTAGGATGTGCAGTCAATGGTCCAATATTACATCATTTTATGTACAGTGTAAAAAGTTAGTGATAGAATGTGCTTACTTCTTGGCCCCATTCTTCATAATGATATTACTATATGTATGTTGATTCCCTGATGCAATATTTATTTTTCCTTTAAATGGACAATTACCTTTTAAGGAAATTAAAGGGTGACAGAAAAGTTGTTTTATATTTACTCTTTCTTGCAATCTTCATTTTGTGTGTGTGTGTGTGTGTGTGTGTGTGTGTGTGTGTATCCATATTCTTACCTGGTCTTATTGCCCCTTGCCTTAAACAGCTATTTCTCGTATTTGCACTGGCAACAAATTTCTTCTTTGTTTACTAAAATCTTTACTTTGCCTTTACATTTGAAAGCTGTTTTTCTTGGATATAGAATGCAAAATTGTTGAAGTGGGTTGATTGCTTTGATCTTTAAAGATATAACTTCACTCCCTCCTGTTAGCTTTTGAATAGAAGATTATGAATACCCTTAAAGGGGGTCTGTTAATACGAGATGGGCTTTTATCATTGAGGCATTTTAAAAATGTTTCTCTACGATTAGCTTGTGATGTGTTTTCCCCGGTTAATTTTTATTGCTGACTCAACACAACCTAGAGTTGCTCAGGGAGATTGCCTGGATCAGACTGGTGTGTTTGTGGTATGAGTGTGGGCATGTGTGGGCCAGGGCGTGTATGTGGAGCTCAGAGGACCTCAGGCATCCATCCATCTTGTCTTCTGTCCTAGTTAAGACAGGCTTTCTTGTGTGTAAGGATAACTGGTTTCTAGCTTCCAGAAATTCTCATGTTTCTGCCTCCCATCTTGCTGTAGGACCGCAGTGATTACAAGAATGTTACCCGATCTGGCTTTACACAGGTCCTGAAGATGTAACTTCTGTTCCTCTCACTTGTGTGGCACTGGATCATCTCTCCATCCCTCAAACGGAACATTTGAAGATGACAATGTCGTATCATAATGTGAAAAGACTGGACATCCCTGAACCAGCCTAGCATTTACATGGAGCCTAGGATTACCCAGACCCCGCAGCTGGAGTGTTCCCTGCTGCCTCTCGCTTACTGTGGCATCCCATTGCTGTTTAGATCAGCAATCCTGTATTCTATGCAGACTTACTTCTCTGCCACTGCTCTGAGACAGCAAGCTTCTAAAGGGTAAGGACTCTTTTATTCTTAATTACTTGGACCTGTAGGTAGCAGAATGCCCACTCCACACCAAAGGATTGCTAGGTAATTGCTCATCGAGTGAATGGTTGAATGAACATCTGGGATGAGAGGCACCGAAGTGCTGGGTAAGGAGCTGGCTCAGTGGAAGGCAGAGAGAGAGGAAGGAGAGAGACAGAAGGCAACTCTCTGGCATCCTATCCCCTCTGGCCAGTAAGAAAGAGAGAATGTGAACCAGGGGGAGCCTAGAAGTAGGCAACCTTGTTAGTTCCCAACACGAGTCTCTGTCCTGTCCTGAAACGGTTAAGGTGGCCAAGGCGCTTGCCTCCCTCGGCAGAGGAGAAATTTCCCTGTCCTTGCCTAAGTGAATGGCTGGGATTAAAGTGACAGCCCACCTTAGTGATGGCGGCATAATTGGTTGTTCAGCTCTGTCCTTGTCAGAACCTGACAGTTCTGCAGATGCCCTGCTCGGCTCTCCAAAGGTTAGCCTCAGCTGTGTGGCTGTTCATTAATCATTCCTCCTTGACAGGCCTCGGTGCAGCCCACAGCTGCCACGACGGCCCCCTCGGGCCCCACCCAGCACGGCCAAGCTGGAAGCAGCCGGAGCTCCCTGAAGGACCTGTCCCTACATGGGAAGACAAGCAATCCATGTCCCCTCATCCCTGCCTACTGCCACCGCTGAGCCAGAAACACAGATAAAGGAATTTCCCCTGAGCTCCTCCTTCCTGCAACCAGGGTCTGAATCACTGTACAAGCCCTCCTGACATCTTTGACTTTATCTGCTCTTGCCTGGAGCTTCCTGAGGAGATGGAGGCCCAAGAGTTGCAGGAAAACAAGGAGGGCAGTGCTGGCCAGCTGAGAAGACACAGAACCTGCCTGAGGGCCCGGACCCTCGTCACAGCCAGAACCACTCACCTCTAAGCTGTAGACACCACAGGCTGTTCCAGAGCATTGTGAACCATTCCTTGCTACTTGGAACGGGGCATGAGAGTCTGAGCAGAGGTTGTTCTAACGTTCAGAACATTAGGGATAGGGCTATGCTTCTGACTCTTGGGGCAGAATAAACTAGATCAGGCTGGGACTCCAGTCCCTTGGGTTCTGATAAAGGGACCCTCTTCTTTGGCCTCTCCCTCACTCCTTCCCTTTTTCTCCAAACTCGGCGCAGTGGGCTGAGCTGAGTGACATAACTAGGATTCTCAGTAGGCCTGAGAGGACTCTGAGTAGGCCCCTTCCAGAGGCTGAAGGAGCCAGGCAGTACAGGGAAGGAGTTCAGAGAGTGGGTTGGGACCGAGCAGAGTCGTATTGTGAAGCAGGACGTTTCGTTGAAGGATGAAACAGAGAATATTTGGAGTGTATGTGCATCCCAGGGAGGACTAGTGCATATTAGAGTCAAGGAGCCGACATCAGGTATCATTCTGTGGGTCTATCCACCTTTATTAATTTTGGAGTTAGGATCTCTCGCGGGTCTAGAACCCACCAAGTAGGCTAGGATGGCTGATGAGTGAGCCCCCGGGATGACTGCCTCCACCCCCCAATCACCAGGATCACAAATGTGTACCTCAATGCCTGTATTTTTTTAAATGTAGTTCCTGAGGATAGAATTACATGGGGTCATCCCTACATTAACAAAGCAAACACTTTACTGTTTGTGCCTTCTTCCTAGCTCCCAAAGCCAGAGCATTTCATAAGACGGCTTTACCAGGTCTGTCATAGTGTAACACCACGGGGCCCCATCTGTTCCCAGGTTTCAGTGTTCCTCGGGACTTCTTTCCCCTGCTTTCCTCTTCCTCTTTCCTTCCTCTTCCCCTCTCTTCCCTTTGCCTGGTTTCCTAGCCCCTCACTCCTCTTCTCCCCCTTTGGTCCCTTTGGGTGCCCTGAACAGCTCAGATCTTTCTCCCAAGCCAACCGGATGGAAGATTGGAAATTGCATTATGGCTTCCTGCTCAGCCAAGCCCTAGGTCTCTGCCTGGGCTGCCAGTTAGTATGTGCACAGTGCTGGAGTCATCATTTCCCCCCATTGATTAGCTGTCTGCCCGCAAAGTTTGCAGAGGAACAAACAAGGACTCGGGGAGATTAGCATTCAGCGAGTCCGCTGGAGTCCAAACTACAGACACCTGCGTTTTCACAGCCAGAGATCCAACACACAGTCAGCCCAGAAACAAGGACACAGGGCAATTAGCATTCAGGGAGACCACTGGGCTCCAAACCACCACCCCTGTCTTTTCACACCTACAGATCCTGTACAGACATAGCTGGCCCAGAAACCTAGAGAAGCAGGCACAGCTTCCTCACACCTACACCAGGTATAGAAAAGACGTCTCCCACCCCAACCCGCAGGCTTACCCAGCCAGGATCAACATCTCCTTCAGGGAATCTGGAACCTTCCCATGAACATCATTTGGCCACATCCTCCCTGTAACTTTTCAAGGAAGATGAGCAGGTCCACATTTTAGAGTTTTGTCTTAGAGGGGATAAAAGACTCCTCCAAGATCGTACCAGCTGAAGATCGTACCAGCAGTATAAAAGCCCAGGATACTCAAAGCTAAATTCCTTGAATTTGCAAACCCCATTTTTATCCTGTTAATTCTAATGAACTCAGTGTGACTTTAAGTCAGGGCTTCCCAGCAGGGGTTCTGTGGACATTTGGGGCTATAGTTCTTTGTAGTGGACACTGCTCTGTGCATTGCAGAATACACAGAGCGCTTAGTGCTTCCTGGCCCTCACCCACTCGATGCTGGGCACCACTTCCCTACGTGGTGATACCAAAAACGTTTCTAGCTGGCTCCAGAGGGGGCAGGGAGAGCAGAAGCAACCTCGCCTTGAGAACTGCTTTGGACATTTCCACCCCTTAAATGTAATCCACCTGGGGGCAGGGGAGACTGTTTTCCATGCAGGGAAGTCTGGGAAGATAACAAAGGCTTTGAAAGTCCCTGCTTGGCAATGAGAACAGAAATGTAGCTGGGCAGCAGCTAGAATCTAGCTGCAAGATGAGAGGCCCTCGTCTGCCACGTGCAAGGCTCTGTCGTCTATAAGGAATACAAGGAGGGCATTTTAAAACAAAAATCCAGGAAACATATGGGAGAAAAATACATCCTGGGAAGTTAATCCAACAAGCCCCTCTCTTTTCATCTGCCCTCCAGTATTCCAGGCTTCTTCTTTGCCTGTCTGTTCTGAGTTCCTCTATTTAGTCTGCAACTGTTTTCTGAATAAGCTTGAGCAAGGCTGCCCTTGGAATAGAGGTGCCCATGCGTCCTCCCCACTGGGCAGAGGAAGGGACTCGGAGGCTCACTTCTGTCTCCACAGCCCACACAGCTATGGCATGTCTCTAGACTCCAAGGATACGTTCCCTGCAGAATCCTAGTGAAGACACAGTGGACCAAGGGATGTAGAAAGCACTTTATACCCCGCCCATGTGGTAGCTATTGCTACATGATGACTGCTGGGCAAGGACAGAAACACCAGTGGTATTTAGCTGTGAGTGTTAAAGGGATTTGGATAGGGGAGCCACGGAAAAGAGGATGTTGCAAATAACCAGTAGTTACAATGAGATGTCCAAGATCACTGGTCTTTAAGGAAATGGAAATTAAAACACTGAAAAGCCATGAGTCACCCAGAAGATGGCTACTTAAAAAACAAAACAAAACAAAGCAACAACAACAATCAAAAACCAAAAACCTAAACTTGAGTTTTTCCATCAGAGAACTGGAGAGGGTGTGATGACACAACTATACCCACGTTTTCTAGGTGAGCTGTGCAGGATCCTCTTGGGAAAACAATATATCTATAACTAGATGAACTAAGTGCTTACCATCTGACTCCGAAAGCACACATCCATGGCTCTTTTGCTAAGAAACAACAGTGCAAGTATAAAAGTGTGTGTGTGTGTGTGTGTGTGTGTGTGTGTGCGCGCGCGCGCGCGCCCCCACACACATGCGTGCTCATTGTAAGATGGAAAACAATATTGATTAATGTGTGGACTATTACGAAGCCATTGAAATGGATTACATATGTGATTGGCATAACAATGTCTTTCCAATAGTATAGTTACTTTAAGAAGGAGTCATACATATGATATGATCTCATTACAAATCCAAAGATGCCCTAGATGTGTAACTATGTGAATGAATGCACTAGTTTGAGCATCAAGGGAAGTATTGAAAGTTGCAGACACAAAGCAAAATATCAGTCACCCAAGGGGACACCAAAGTTAAGGAGATGACAAAGAGGGAAAGGGGGAACATGAGCTCTTTACCCCCCTGTCTCTCTGTTTTTTTGACTTGCTCTGATGAACACTTGGCTTGCATAATGGGAAAGGGTTAAGGGTCAGATTGAAGAAGAAAAACAAGGCTATAAGAAATCTAGAGATTTCTCCCACGGAGCAAGTGGCCAGGGGTCTTGAAGGCTGAAGCGGGAGCAGACTTAGGACCTCCTAACAATTGAAGTAGGAGGAAGGGGCCTGACCCTGTGATGGGAACTCCAAACTCTAAGCCATGGATAAATGTGTTTACAGAGGTACATAGAGCCTAGGAAGGTATCACCAGCCTGACCCGGGAGGGCTTAATCCCAATGAAAAGTTGCCCATGGACTGTTTCTAGGGACTGCAGAGACAAGGATGACACACAACCAGGCCATCCTAGCTGTAGGCATTTTACTGTTTTAATTTCCAGTTCCTTAAAGACCAGTGGTCTTGGACATCTCTTCATAACTATTGACTATTTGCAACATCCCTTTTTCGGCGGCTTTCTTATCCAAATTCCTCTTTAGATGTATCCTTTAATGCTCACATCTTATACCACTAGTGTTTCTGTCCTTGCCTGGCAGTCATCATGTAGCAATAGCTAACACGTGGGCGGGGTATAAAGTGCTTTTCACATCCCTTGGTCCACTGTGTCTTCACTAGGATTCTGCAGGGAACGTATTCTTGGAGCCTAGAGATGTGCCATAGCTGTGTGGGCTGTGGAGACAGAGTGAGCCTCCTAGTCCCTTCCTTTGCCAGTGGGGAGGACGCATGGGCACTTATTCTCTCCCAAGGGCAGCCTTGCTCAGCCTTATGCCAGAAAACAGGCCTCACTGTGGAGAGAGAGACCACACAGCGAGTGGGTTTTAACTATAGAATCCTTGGCCTGCAGATTTCCCCAGCAGCAGCCGTTTGGAGGGGGAGCCTTTTAATAGAAAAATCACAAGGCCTGTTGGAAAAGCTTCCTGCTTTGTCTTTAGCATGAAAGAAATGCAAAGGTGATGAATTAGGCAAATTGGTCCACGTCAAGTTGTATCCATCAGAATGATTCAGAGCCTGGGATGAGCAATAGTCATGGGGAACAGCGGTTACTAAGAGTAACCAAATTAGCATTACGGAAGAAGACAAAGGGAAAGCTGGCAGCCAGCAGGCACCTGGGCCTGGATCTGCCCTCAGTCTTCTGCCGGGAGCCTACTCAGGGCTAGGCAGTCACTACTAGAAGCATCTCCGTGTGGACTGAGAGCTTTTTACCAGATCAAGGAGCACACCCAGCTGGCTCCTTCTTATCTCTTCCTTGGCACATCAGTGGCACGGAATGTCTCGTAGCTTGGCAGAAGCTCTGAGAAGGGGCAAGTCTCTGAGCATCACCATCCCATAGCTGTGAGGTAGCAGACTGTGGTAGAGACAAAATGCCTGAGAAAAATCAGCTTTGGACAATGAGTCCTTTAGTTTGCCGCATGGTTTCAGAGAATTTGGTCACTTGGTCCAGATGCTTCAGGTCTGGGGCTGGACTGTCCAGCATGGATGTAGGAGTGTGAGCTGGAAGGACATGACTTTCCACTTGAGAACCAGGAAGCCAAGAGAGAAGGGAAGAGGCCAAGGTCCCAGTACTTCCCTCAAATGCCCATCCCCAACGACCTACCGTCTTCCTGTTAGGTCCCATCTCTCAGTAGTACCACAGACTGCCTCCAAGCATTTGAGACACAGGGGACAGTTAAGATACCAACCATAACTGTTGTGAGGGATCCACCAGGACTACTCAGACACAATTTCGAGCCAATAGAAAGTTTTTATTAGCTGGCTAACGACTACCCTGGGTGTTTGGGACTCCAGTGCAGTCTTGAGTCTTTCTCAGGGTGATCTTTCAAGCACAAAAACCATATCCTGTGTTGACACACCTCAGTTCTCAAGACCAGTTAGCCAGAGAGGAACTACAGAAGCCAAAGAGCAAAGCCCAGCACTATAGATTGGGTGGATTCTGCTTTAGCAGAAAAGATTATATAGATTGGCACTGCCAATATGCTAGATTCCATGGCCTAAATGGTACTTTCATGATGGTGTCAGTTGTGCTAAGGTCTAGGTACCTGGTAAGTAACAAAATCTAGCTTTCAACTTAGTGGAAATCTGAAACTCAAGTCCCTATAATTTGCCACCAAACTTTCATAACACACACACACACACACACACACACCGCCCTTCCCTCCAGCCATTGGCAGTGAAAATCCAGAACTAGATGCTTGCAGAGGGCAGAGGGTGGCACATAAAATGGCAAGTAGCTCACAGCTCTGCAGCCCCTCCCTGCAGACATCCTCCCGCCCCTATCCTCTCAACCCCATCTCTCATCTCCCATCCCCCAGCCCCCACACTCTCACCACCAGGTTGCCTGGTATTCCGGAGCAGACCTGTTCCCTTCTGATGGCTAAGCTTAAGGTACTTCTCCAGTCCGGTAACTCTACCACATCCTATCCTGGCTGCAGGGCCCAGGGCAGCCCCCAACCCATGAAGGACACCAATCTATAGCGTAGCCACAAAAGGAAAGCTGGGCAGATTTCACCTGTATCCACCAGTTGGGCAGGAAACAAAGAGGCACAGAAGCTGCCTAAAGCCGTGTGTGCAGCCGAGCCTGCATTGCTCGGAGCTGCCGTGACGAACAGCTGTACACTGGCTCTTTAAAGCAATGTGGACTTACCAAGCCAGAGGTTGTAAGTCCAAAATCAAGAGGCCAGCAGGGCTGCGCTTCATCAGAAGGTCTGGGAGGAGACACTTCCGTTGCCTCCTAGCTCATGTTGGCTGCTGCTGTCCCTGGATCTCTGACTATAACCGTATTCCTCTATATTCCGTCTCTATCTTCACACGACCCTCTTCCATCTTTGTGAGCTCTGAGTATTGTTGTGTCTTTTCTTGTATTGAGTTTGGTACTCACTCAGATCATTTTAAAGAGATCACATCCCCAGAGACCCCACTCAGGGGCTGGAGGGTTGGCTTAGCAGGCAAGAGCATTGCTCTTGCAGAGAAGCTGAGTTTGATTTCATTAGTCTGTCCATCGGGTGCCTTACAACCATCTGTAACTCCAGCATCCTCTTCTTGATTCTGCAGCCACCTGTAGGCACGCAAACCCACAGATACACATAATAAAACCAAATCCCAAATGTAAAAGCAAAGCCCCCTAGTTCCACATAAGTCACATAAGTCCAAGACATCTTTTTGTGGGGACAATCAGTCCATCTCCTCTGGCCATTAACAGTGTAGTAGAGCGCTATGAGCAACTGCCTTAAAAGTCCATCTAGCTACAGCCACTGGGATGCTAAGCACTCAAGAGGGAGTCCTGGGTAAACCTCACTTTCGCACCCATAGGTTCCACTCACATCTCCCAACATCCCCACCATCTGCCATTGTCTCAGATGGTGTGATGGTGTTATTCCTTGTAACCAAGATGAGCCATTAATAAAACTGAGTTTTAGCTGGGCCGTGGTGGCACACGCCTTTTATCTCAGCACTTGGGAGGCAGAGGCAGGTGGATTTCTGAGTTCGAGGTCTACAAAGTGAGTTCCAGGACAGCCAGGGCTACACAGAGAAACCCTGTCTCGAAAAAGAAAAAATAAAAATAAAACTGAATTTCTTTATTTTTCTCCCATACATTTGCCTCGTTTTAGCATCAAGACTCCAAGATGCCCCAAAGTTCCTTTTGTGGAAAGCTGAACATTTCTCTCCTGTGCTGGCCCGGTATTATGATTTTTTTCTGAAACAGTCACTTCCTGTCACAAGGATAAGTCGACTGTTCCCAAGGCATCCCGGAGAAGCCTGAAGTAGAGTTGTTGGTGCATGCTGAAGAGGCCTTAAGTGAGGCCACAAAGAAATCTGACTAGGAACACAGCATTCTTTGAGCCAGCCTTGCAAAGGCTGCCTGCAGTGAGGCTGGCCCCACCTGAGTCATCTCTGAGTGGGAAGGACCGGAGCCAGCTGTCTCTTCAGGCTGGCGGGGTTTGTATTTCTCTGCCAAAGTCACACTTCAAGCAAGTGAAACAGTCCTGAGTTGTTAGCTGGGGTCAGAGTCACAGCGCCACTCAATAGACTTCCCTCTCCCCAGCTGTCCTCCTCTGTCCTCCGCTTCCCAGGCTTCACAGGGGCCGAGGCCCTGAGGGAAGGCACATTGCATTCTGACTGTGTGCAAGAAGAGTCTATGTTCTGACACGATCGCCTCCCAGAACTGCAATTCTATTCATTCTATTAAAAAAAAAATTCCACCTATTACTGTGTATATTCAATGTGTGTCTATTAGGATTAGCGTGTGGTGGGTGGATTTCCCCAGCTTAAAGATTCCTTCAATCTCTCTCTCTCTGGCCCCTCCCAGATCTCAGGAGGCCTTTGCAGCCTAAATGGAAACCCCCAAAGTACCCCCAACATTATGCGCCCCAGGCTTTGGTGCACATGTGGACAGGCACGAATATCACCCAGCCTTTACTCCTTCAGAAGGGAGACCCACAACAGACAACTGGGAGACTTAGAGGCAGGTGGTGGCGGTTGGGGTGGGGGGAGCTGGCATCCTTTCATGCCACCCGTGTACCTTTAGGTCTGCTAGCCCCTGCTTGTGCTCCCTGCATCTGCACCTCCCTAAAAGGTCTGATCCTGAGCTCAGGTAGTAGATCAATGCTTAGAACTTAGCACCAACACCTTCCTGTTAGCCAGACTTTGACCTTGATTC